>NW_026866112.1:0-9692 GCF_026571515.1 Ruditapes philippinarum | reverse complement strand
CCTGGAATTGCTTCCAGCTTTATACCTTATATTGCCACTACCAACCATGACATAGACCAGGACGACCATCTGAAATATATAATGCATGCAAAATGTAGCTATAAATATATCGAGTACCGCTCAAGCCAGTGCTAGAGGGCGTGAGGGATGTTGCATTAATTTTATTATCTCTTATGTACAGACTCAATCAAACAGAGTCTGCAATTCTTATGTACTTTTGTTGTGATTAATGTTTCCGAGGGATCACTTTGTTTCCAGATTTTTTTATTTCAGCATGAAAACATGTCAACGGTATGCACTTTTGTGTAACAGAACATGAATTTATATTTTTGCCATCATAATAGTGCTCAACGAAAATGCTTAAACGCACGGAACAAGTCTTATTTGAGACTTACAAGCGGGAAATCAAGTATGAGGATTTTATATAAAGAACATACCCTCAATACATTTTCACTGCGTGACTAACTCAATTCTTCAAATATAAATATCTTGTTTTTGGCAGAAGCTATATCCTTGTGCAGACAGTGTTTATGATATTTAATTTGATGGATTAAAGAATTGAAACAAATTTTGTGCATACACAAAACAGGCACGCTTGAATGTGAATATAATAAATAATTTGTTTAAGTTGTTAAGAAATACGACTATGGTATGTTGCAATTATTCTAAATGACCCGTCATAATATGCATTAGTCTTTCTATTTTTGAATGGTTCTGAATGGCTGTAAAAAGTCGCCCCGTACATTCAATCAGGGATGTAATATTTCCAATCCTTGAAGATCGAAATTATTGTTGTGCTTGTGGTATTTTAGTTCTTTCTATTCGGCACCTTTCTTGTAAGGTGGTTCCAGTATTCCTCACTTGAATACTGTTCAATAACCCTTTGGATATGAGGCCAGCTTTTTAAATTTGTCTTTTGACGTTATATCCGTGATATGAAGGCTTCATAACCTCAAAACCCTTTCAAAATACCATTTTATTTAGTTCCGCCCATTGTTTTTGCTCGTTTAGGGCAAACGGATGTTTTTACTTGGAGACCATAAGCCGATTTTCATGGAATGGCATTAACGTGTCAAATTGAAGGTTCCATGATAACCGTTATAAGAACACATTTGCGGATGTTTCCAAATTCTAAATGTTACCAGTTCATGTTAAATTCTGCTTAAACCGGTGCTAGCGGGCGTGGACAGTAGTTACCACTTGACAGTATTGTCCATGAACAGGGCCTGCAACATTTTCAATTCTGCCGCGTTGGGCTTTTCTTTAGGGAGTCTTATTCACTCTTTTTCATCTGTTCTTATTCTTTACTTTGACTCAGTATTTTTATGGCTAACTGATTATTTGGTACTTGTCAGTCTGTTATCCTTTATCCTTTCCGCCCAGTTCGTCCATTTTACGATCTTATCATTCGCATGCGTGAGTCTGAAGTATCAAGATATTATTATATTGTCAAAAATGTTTACATAAAACACGGGTAAATTTCTTGATATAATCTTCATTTTAGGAAATATTTGAGCCAAATGGTGGCCGTAGACTTTACCCCTTGAGTATTTACAAGAACTATATATATGTCCCTGCTTAAAATTATCTAGTAACTTATATGATTTATCATTAAAAAACAAAATCGATAATCAGCAATTCATCAATATTCGAAACCTATACTTATCTTTGATCCTGAAAAATGAAATAAGTATACAACAGTTGTGAACATTTTATCATATAACATGCATTTTCATGTACGTTGAAACAAATATATAGTATCTAATGTGTGACACGTTCATCATTTAATTTATTTATAATGGAAACAGGAAATATCGTTCTTAAATCTAGTGAAATAATAACTCTAGGTTATCATAATTTAGAAAATGATCTGTATTCCTTTTAAAGTACACAATTTTACAAGAATCAACAAACTTAAAAAAACATGTAAGAATCCTACAAATATGAATTCTTGAATTTAAATTATACACATCTAATGGCAAATGCAAATATGAAAGGCAAAGTATGATGACATTGTGCCACAATTTCGTTCACTTTTACATTTTACTATGCCAAGATAGTCAATTATTCAAGTGACACACTGACATTTCTATAAACATCGCCTGGTATGTATCGATACAGTTCAATTCTTCAAGTGGCATTATGCCCCTCTAAGGGTATATAGTAAGTGAATAGGTGAAGTTTTCGCTTTCAATAATTCCTTTCAAATTTATTTTGCATGAATGATTAATAACTCACATGTCCTATGGAAAATTCTAAAAACATCTTTTGAAACTTACCACTAACGTTCAATTTTATAAAAAACTAGAAATGTGTCAATAGGACACGGATGCCCCCACACGCCACTGTTCTGTCAATCTTATCAGTCTTATGACTCTACTGAGTCTAGGTCAAATATTTTTTGAACTACATGTGCCACAAGTTGAAAACTAAAAATCAACAAAGGGCCATAATTCTGTTAAATTTGGTCGCAGAAAAAAATCCTTCCTTTACTACCATCTACACATTAAGGTTGTTAATCCCTGGAAGTTTAAGCAAAAGCTTCCCTGCGGTTTAAGAGGAGTTGCGTTCACAAAATTTTTACATAGTATAATTGTATATAATGAAAAAATCAACAAAGGGCCATAATTCTGTTAAATTTGGTTGCATCAAAAATTCCTTCCTTTACTGCCATCTACACATTAAGGTTGTTCATCCCTGGAAGTTTAAGCAAAATCTGCCATCCGGTTTAAGAGGAGTTGCATTCACAAAATTTCTACATAATAAATAGTGAAAAAATCAACAAAGGGCCATTATTCTGTTAAATTTGGTTGCAGCTAAAATTCTTTCCTTTACTACCATTTACACCTTAAGGTTGTTCATCTCTGTAAGTTTAAACAAAATCTGCCATTAGGCTTAATAGGAGTTGCGTTCACAAACTTTCTTCATAGTATATAGTGAAAAAATCAACAAAGGGCCATAATTCTGTTTAATTTGGTCGCAGCAAAAATTCCTTCCTTTACTACCATCTACACATTAAGGTTGTTCATCCCTGTAAGTTTAAGCAAAATCTGCCATCCGGTTTAAGAGGAGTTGCATTCACAAAATTTCTACATAATAAATAGTGAAAAAATCAACAAAGGGCCATTATTCTGTTAAATTTGGTTGCAGCTAAAATTCTTTCCTTTACTACCATTCATCTCTGTAAGTTTAAGCAAAATCTGCCATTAGGCTTAATAGGAGTTGCGTTCACAAACTTTCTTCATAGTATATAGTGAAAAAATCAACAAAGGGCCATAATTCTGTTTAATTTGGTCGCAGCAAAAATTCCTTCCTTTACTACCATCTACACATTAAGGTTGTTCATCCCTGTAAGTTTAAGCAAACTCTGCCATCCGGTTTAAGAGGAGTTGCGTTCACAAAATTTCTACATAGTTTCTAGTGAAAAAATCAACAAAGGGCCATAATTCTGTTAAATTTGATTGCAGCAAAAATTCCTTCCTTTACTACCATCTACACATTAAGGTTGTTCATCCCTGTAAGTTTAAACAAAATCTGCCCTGCGGTCAAGAGGAGTTGCGTTCACAAGATTTCGGGACGTACGGACTGACGGATGGACGGACGGACAAGTGCAACGCTATATGCTCCCACATTGTGGGGGCATAAAAAGTAAGGCAGTCTTTTTATATTTTTTGTCGATTTATATTTTATCCTAAACATTTTTTCAATACCACTTGTTGGTCAGTCATTATTAAAACAGCCAATCTTTTGAAATATATAGTTCATTTAGCTCAAATTAACGATGAAAATATGAGCATAACGTCACTTTAAGAAGAATGGGACTGTCTTTTTTATATTTTAGGTAGCTTTTATGTTTCATTGTTAACCATACTTTCATGATCCGTCATGATAACAAAAGTCAATTTCTTAAAATATGTTACAAATTAATTTGACAGCAAAAAAATATAAATGAAACGAGAATAATGCCCCGTAGCTGTTACAATTCGCACCAAGTATAGAACTTAATCCGTCATTATACCATCATAATGAAAAACAAAAAACTGCAACATGTAAATATGTGGCAACACTTTCAATACCGTACCGGTATATCATATAGAGAGAAATAAGAATCCCTAAAGAAAGCCAAGCACGGCAAAATTGAAAATGTTGCAGGCTCGGTTTGATTAAGCCTGTTCATGGACAGTACACTCACGTGCAAACTACCGTCCACGCCCCAAGCACCGGCTTAAGCGGAATTCATTTAACATGAACTGGTAAAATTTAGAATTTTTAAACATCTGTAGATGTGTTCATATGGCGGTTATCATGGAACATGAAATGCGACTTGTTATTGCCATTCCATGAAAAGCGGCATATGGTCCCAAAGTAAAAAAAAAGCGTGTGCTCTAAACGAGAAAACAATGGGCGGAACTAAATAACATGGAACTTTGAAAGGGGATCTAAGGTTATGAAGCCTGCATATCACAGATATAATGTCAAAAGACAAATTTAAAAAGCAGGCCTCATATCTTAAGGGTGATTCAACAGTATTCAAGTGAGGAATACTGGAACCACCCAACAAGAAAGATGCCTAAAAGTTCAATTTGTGACTGAAAATGGACGATTGTTTAGAGCCCACAGTATATCCGTTGTACTTCAAAATCTGTGTTTCTTCATATTTAACTTGTACTAACTAGCTAAGGGAGTGAAATATTACATAAATGCCTTAACAAATAAGTTTGAAAGTCTGGAAACAAAGTGATCCCTCGCAAGCATTAGTCACAACAAAAGTTACAAGAGAATTACAAACTCGGTTTGATTGAGCTTGTACATAAGGGATAATGAATACATGAACATCCCTCACGCCCGGCTTGAGCGGTGTTCAATTCATAACACTTAATAGTACTGGCATCAATGATCCCGAACGACCAGAGAAATATAACAACACTGAAGTGAAGTTTGGCGCAACGTTTTACAGCTGCCACACGGCACTTGACACCTGCTGTTGTAAAGTATAAACATATGGAAGTATAAAATCTGGAAAACAAAGTGATACCTTAAGTTGTGATGTAAAAATGTGTGAACCGCTCAAGCCGGTGCTAGGGGGCGTGAGGAATGTTGCACTTATTCCTTATCCCTCATGTACAGACTCAATCAAACCGAGTCTGCAATTCTTATCTAGTTTTGTTGTGATTAATGCTTCCGAGGATCACTTTGTTTCCAGATTTTTTTACATATGGCTATCCCGAAAAAAAAATATTAAACCGAATTCAACCTTCATGATATCAAAACTGAAGCTGTTGCGTGAAATTAAAGAACAGCTATTTATACTGGTCTTGAAATAGAAGTAAGTATTTGATTGCACTAAATTACAATTCAATGGAATGAGGTCTGCACGCAATCAATTTGTTAAAACATTGTTTTCTGGAAATACCACAATCATTCCTTGATAACAAATCAAACCAAGCGAAAGATGCATTTGCCATATTTAAATATTTCAATTATTGATAGATTCGTTAAACTTTAATGTACAATGTAGGAAAACGATTACTAATGTATCATTAGTTCTAAGAAATTGTAATCATACATGTCGTATCCCTTCAGAGATAATGTTAATCATGTATGTCAGGTATAATTTCAATTACTCGTTGTATATTTTTTTTAAATTTTAGTTGTGTGATAAAGCTACAACAAACACATGCACAAAGTACGAAAACCAAAATTTATTTAATAAATTATTTTCTGCATTTCAAATGATTAATATAAATTTGCTAAACAACTAGCTAGATTTAATTTATGTCATGTTTTTCATTTCTTAACAATCCACAAACACCTTTTATGTTGTATATGAGACTGAGCTATGGTATCAATGAACCTTTGATGGAAGTTTTTAAATGTTATTGAGCTGAAAATGATAATTGTGTGTAAAGAAATATTTGCTACCACTATGCATTGTTAGTATGAATTCCTTTTCATTTGTTTGAAATCTGGAAAAGGCCAGCCACAAAACGAGAGGATTCCAACAAAACACATCAAAAAGAACATTTAAGCATAAATTATGTTTACGGATAGTGCTTGCACAAAAGATAAATTGTCGCTCAATTAAGGTATCCTGTAGAAAAATTAACACATGTCTTGTTCAATTTCGTCTGATAAAATAATTTTGTACCGTAATTTGAATGGAATGAATTAAAAAAAATGTTGCAGTTATTTAGATAACTTCAGTTGTGCCTTAACAGGTGCAAAAGAAACATAAAAAGGGAACTTTAATTATATACATGTCATTTATCCTATTAATAACTTCATGACTTTGACAAAAGTCAGTTCATTTTATAGACTTACAGGATGTAAAGACTTCATGGTTGTAAATGATAAAGATATAAAAGATGTTACTGTCGTCAATTTAATGAATTATTTTAACATGTCAAACAATTCTGCAGTGTAATAAAATATTTTAAATTAAACATTAAAGCTTGCATTAAGCCTCATTTACTTACAAATATATATATTGTCTTCTTATTATATATATATATATATATATATATATATATATATATATATATATTAAGAAGACAATTGATCAAAGCATATGTTTAGATCGTTAAATTGATTAAGAAAATTACGGAACAAATGGAAAAAAATATTTCTGATGATTAACTAATTAATGCCTGTATTTGAATTTATTAGCGAGCAAATAAGGATGTTGTTTAAAGGTAAACTGATGTCCCGGTATTTTTTTTTTTGGCCGAAATGATAATTCTATTTATCATACACACGAGAGTTAGCTGTCAAAATTTCAGAGAAACGTGAACATTTTATTAATGATAAAACAATACAAGTTTCGTGATGATATGTTTGTTACTTATAAACGTATAAAATATCTATGCCAAAATTGTTGATTCCTGTTCAATAGCTGACGTAATATAGTCTGAACATTTAAGAACGTCACGTCATTCCTCAGCCAGAAGTTAGAGATTAGCTCCCTACAAACGAACTAATATATCCATTACAGTCATAGGTTTTCTGTTTGTTAGAGTACTCATAAATGTTTGTTACTTCAATATACAGAGGTCAGGTCTAAACTTCATATTATTATTTAGGTTTTCAAATTATTCAGAAAGAAATGTAAAATAATAATCGATATGTGATGACACCCTATTATCGATACACTACGATGAAATTTATAATGACATCCTTTTTTCAATCTAAGGTAACATCTTTTACAAACTATATTTATGGAACTAAATGTGCATTGTTTTAAATTAATTTCTGCCGTTTGGTTGCAGATTTATAATGTTTTCATGCATCACTAACATAAGCAAGTGATTTTAGGACATTTCTGTGCATTGAGATTTTGTGAAAAGTATGACAGTCCTAAGAATGTACTTTTATTTATGCGTCTATCTAAAAATGCCACGGTAAGAACAAGACCTTGCACACGGGGGTGGAACCCAATATGAATCTCAAAATGAGCATCGGTAAAAATGATATCTAGAGCTCAAATGTTATTTTGAGCAGCGATTCCCTTGTATGTAGCCAAATCTCAATATATGTTTGAACCAGGATTTGTTTGAATGTTTATCATCGACCTGTAGTGAGATTTCGTAAACTCTCTGTTTTTGAAGACCGTTTAGTGACATTTTCTTCATTCACATTGCATGTTTTGGACACACCAGAATCTACGACGGAAATAATATCTCGATGAAGACTGCATAGAAATCCAAAACAACAATGGATAATATAGAGGAGAGTCAGGAGGGTAGAATCACATTTCGATGTTCTTAAAAAAAGGATTGAATCTTATATAGATGTTTAAAAAGATGAAAACTTACCCTGCGCGGCCTATCTTTCCAGTCACATCTGGTGTTATGCTTCACATCTGGTGCAGCGGAACTTCACATAACATTTTTACTGATGCTCATTTGTGAGATTCATATCGGGTTCCACCCCGTGTTGCAGGAACTGTAGTCTTTTCAACAGGAAGTGCTGGACTAGTTTGACTTTTCGTTTACCCTAACCAGGTTCTACTTGTATACTGTTGTCTGACTTTCATTAACTATCCATGATCCAAATAATTGTATCTGGACAAAACAATATATGAAATTTAACATGTTAAGTGTTAAATTTTGGACAAAAAGATCTGAAGATAAAATCATGTTAGTATGTTCAATATCAAATAATGTCAAAAAGTTACGAAAATAAACGAATGTGGTTAAAGAGTTTCTTTCATCTTCTTCCTATCAGTTTTACCGACATATGATTCATAATGATAAAGCATTGACCTTGCTAAAACGTCGATTGCATCTGTCAAAAAAAAAATCACTATCACAGTTATAATATAACGTGTACTCTATTGTTCATATAAGAACATTTCTATATATCGAAACGCTTCCATGGGCTTGTAAGGTCGAAATAAATAAAAGTATTTCAATAAGAAATAACGATTTAAAACTTATCAATCTTTTTTTCTGCTTCTGTTCCTTAATGGCTTAAGTCATTATCTAAAGTGTTGAAGAATGTTCATGTGGTAAATAGCCCTCAACACTTTGCCAGGTCAGGGTTTTCAAAAGTTGATAGCATTTATGCCTTATTCAATTCACATCTGCACATTCTTCTGCTACCTGTTGGATACATTAAAAATCCATGTGTGCGATATGCTTAAAAGTAAAGAAATGTTAGTGTATTAACTGTTCTGAAGTGGTTTCTACTTCTGATTTCAGTTTCGAAGTAGAAGTTATATTAAATACTAATGTGCTTAAAAGAAAGAAATAGTTTTAAATGCTACAGTGTTCAAACTCATCTTACAATTGTTTCATGAAACATTTTCTTGCAAAATTTATATATTTTGAAACGTATTGCATAAGTACAAATCTTTTTAAACGTTAGATTACTGTAGGCGGACTTTTTTGCTGTTTTTTCTTCCCATTTATGCCTGTTCAGTTATAACTTTAAATTCGTTGATGAAAATATGATTAGATTTTAATCAGAAAAGAATTATGTAATTAAAGTAAACAGATGGATCATTTGATTATTTAACGAGAAAGTTGGACACAGACACTTTTTGTTGTTGTATCACTGGTAGTTATTAAGGTTCAGAACATGTTTGCCAATACCGTAATTTAATATGTACAAGCTCCAAATTGAATACACAATTTTGTCAATTATCCAATTTTCTGCTTAAGAGTATTTCAGAAAAGAAATATCAACGGCTTCGCTGTAGCGAACGTTAGTCTTTTTATACTGAGATTTGCACGCAAAATAATTTTTTCCTTAAAATTATGAAATTTTCTGTGTTTTTATATTCTCATATTTTCAATTTCTGTACTTACATGTTTAAACTGTCTTGGCATAATAAGGCTCATTTTGTAATCTTGTTTTATCTGGAATCTATCAATTTTTATTTGCATTTCTCATGTGTATATGTAAATATGTACAGCAATATAATCGAATATGCCATTGTGATCGTTGATCCTTTTATACTTAAATTTGTACGTAAACTAAGTGTTTTTTCCTTAAAGTTATTCAATCTTCTGTGTTGTTACATTATCATATTTCTAAATTTCTGTAGTTATATGTATATGACTGCAAATCGGCTTTTGCTCGGCAATAATTAGTATAGCCACTTTTTTCATGAAGAAACCAGGTGTTTCTAAAAATGCTGATAACACTGTAGCAATGGTGAGGAACCATTCAAATTTATTACATAGATAATA
>NW_026866111.1:0-21343 GCF_026571515.1 Ruditapes philippinarum | reverse complement strand
ATCAACTAAATGCAATGAATGTAAATTATTACTTGAATCTTACATCTTTTACTTTTCTTAAAATCTTAGCACATCTTTTTCCTATTTAATTTTCTTAAAACAAGTTGGCTCATCTGGAAGGCATGGAGCTTTAAAGGGACTCCACCGAGGTTTAAAAGCCTATAACATTTGAATTTCTTACATGAACGAGCTGGGGCACTTTAAACAGAAATATATGCAAAGATAGTTAAGAAATATACTTTGAAATCAATCGAACATCGTATTTTATGCTTTTCTTAGCCTGAATTGAGTGAAAAGCATTTAAAAGCTTTTCATTTTGGGTCATTTTTTTACCATTTGAATAATTATTCTGGATAACCGAAGAGCGCGAATGATTTGAAACTTTGCACAAAAATGTCTAGTGGTCTAAACCTACATCAAATGGTGTATTTATCTGGAATAAATATTTTCAGTACCAAAAAAACTCTCAGTGGAGTCCCTTTAATATGAGCTATAATTGTAGTCTAGAAAAAGATTTATTGTACCGTCTCCTCATTTTATAATTATTGATAGAAGGAGATTCTGTCATCAAGATGCCAAATTTAGACTATATCACAAAATTTGAGCCGCGTCACGACAAAACCAACATAATGGGTTTGCGACCAGCATGGATCCAGGTGATCAGGATCCATGCTGTTCGCTTACAAACCATATAACAAGTAGTGAAACTGATAGCGAACAGCATGGATCCTGATCAGACTCCGTTGATGCGCAGGCTGGTCTGGATCAATGCTGGTCGCAAACCCATTATGTTGGTTTTGTCGTGACGCGGCTCAAATTTGTTGCTTATGACATGAAGTTTACGAGGTGTTTGATACAGATTACAATTGTAGCGTCCAAACCATGTGAATGTATTTGATGTTGAATATTAATACATTTCAAATAAAGCGTGCATTTGGACATATTAAATACCTAATAATGTCGTAATAAATGGAAACTGCACTCCAATACGGGTTTAATGCTTTTTTGAATTGCTAATTTGTAATGCTTGATGGCAAAATATGTTATACATAAATAGTAGACAGAGGCAAATGTAGTTAATGAATTTAAATATGCACTTATATAATTATATCAATTCGAAATATATATATACGTGCATGCATTAAGTGTTAAAGTTGTAGCAATTATGATAACAGTTTTGTAAAGTAAATACTGTTTAACTTAAGACGGTGCAAGGGGCGGCATATCTTGCATTGAACATATCTTAAAACGTATTTCCATGTCACCTTTTGTTTAATGCTTTGAAATTCAAAACTATTTTATTAGATTCATTTCATTTAGAAAATGTAAAAAAACAAAACAAATATGCATTCAAAGACAATACATGTTAGATATTGATTAAGTAAATGTAAGTTAAAATTTTCTTGTTATTATTTTTTTTTTTTTTTATTATTATTATTACTTTTATTATTATTATTATTATTTAAATTATTATCATTATTATCATTCTTATCTGTTTACAATACAATATTTCTATGTGTGACGTAGCCATGAGTAAAACATACAGTTTGAGTCCACAACTTAAATTAGCATGCCATTTTCATGATTTTTATTTTAATGTATTTAAAAGGTAACACATTGCCAAGTAAAGAAAGAAAATTATGTACAAATAATAAACGGCACTTAAAATCTACAAAAAATACCAACAAATTGTCAGAACATAATTATGCAAAAAAAGCCATTACAGCTTTAGTAGAAATAAGGTGATAAATACTGCAAAATCAGATTGATTTCCTTGAAATATTTGGGCTCATCTGAAGGCATGCAACGTTTGATATGGTTTGATATTAAATAAATTTTAAAGTAAATATCAAATAATTAATTCCATATTGTAATATCGGGTAATCATTCAATTTTTTCACCTTTTTCATAATTTTACATTACGAAAGTACGAGATAGCCAAGCCCATTCTCACTATCTTTTTATTGTAATAATATTTTATTACATTATAGTTTCTGTAAGTGATTTATTTAATCATGAAAAAATAAAGTCTACTTTAATGGGCCTTTTATAAAAGTATGTAATGTTATGCTATGCTAGTGTTTAGTGTTCACATATGCTGGTGTTAGTGTTCTGTCATGTCTCTGTCACAGAAACATAAATCATTTGAAAATGCGATTGAAAAACAAATATGATGTTGTTTTGCTGGAAATAAATTCGTCACTTAATGGTTGATTACACATGTAATTTTAAAAAGTTATTTTAAATTAGAATTTGTCACTGGTTAAATGACCTTTTTTTGTAGCGACCTTGTATAACAACAAATTTCGATATGAGAAATGAAAATCACGTTATTAATTGTCAACAGCCGTATATAAAGATTATATAACGGTCACGATTATCCAATGAAAAACGACATAACAAACATAGTATTTTCAGGATATAGATCAGGGTATTTTTTTACAGATTGTGATGTGGTATTGCCACGATTCATGCGATCTTTGCCGAGTAAATTCCAATCCAGTAAAATACATGTCAACATATTTATTTACTCCTATGCTAAAAGTCATTTTTGTTATTGACATTAAAGCTACATGCATCCAGATGACCCAAAATATTTCAAGTACAAATTAAATTTGCGAATTTTTTACAAAGATTTTAAAGCAGTTCGCCTCCAGAAGATAACAGAAAAATTACCGTATTACTAATATTTCAAAATATTTCTACAAAAACATTATACATATGAGCCGCGTCACGACAAAACCAACGTAATGCGTTTGCGACCAGCATGGATCCAGACCAGCCTGCGCATCCGCGCAGTCTGATCAGGATCCATGCTGTTCGCTATCAGTTTCTCTACTTGTAATAGGGTTTGTAAGCGAACAGCATGGATCCTGATCAGACTGCTTGGATGCGCAGGCTGGTCTGGATCCATGCTGGTCGCAAACGCATTACGTTGGTTTTTTAGTGACGCGGCTCATATATAGTTGAAATAAATCTAGATGACACTAAAATGTACCGTAATGGACCGATTCACTTTAAAAAACGAGTACTTATGAGCATGTATTTATTTACCTTTAAAGAGTCTGATTTTAATGCTGCATGCCTCCAGATGAGTCAAACAATTTCAAGAAAGTCGTTTTAGAGACAAAAAATGAACCAAAATTTAAAGCAAACAAACATATTTAAAATATTCAAAAATATTCACAATTCAAGTTATGACTTACATAGTAAATGTGCAATGAATGACTTATTTTACAGTATTTCTCACTATATCTATATTGCGTTACTAACGCAGTAATGGCTATTTTTGCATAGTTCGACCTTTATTTTGTTTTGTTTTTTACGTGGATTGAAATTGTCAATAAATTTTTCAATGTATAAATCACTTTCTTAGTTCACTTTACAATACTTTAATCTTTAATTCATTTTCAATTTTTTTATGAAAATTAATCTTGAGGCATGTGCCTTTAAGATCATATCATAACCACGTGATTGATAAGTGTGAATTATGTACAAAAAAAAAATAAGTGCTTTACTCATTTAGAAAAAGTTGAAGAATAAAATCGATGTTTTTATATGTTTCAAGGAAAAGGTTCACAAATAAAATATACTTGTTTACTAAAAAAATAAAAACAAACAATAATGTAAGGACACTGACACATTCAGCAGATTTGTTTCATATTTTTGTGTGACATGCAAAGAGTGTGAATCATACGGTATATTATTTCAACATAACGAAACCTTACTTTAATATACTTAAAAAAAAACTCAGCTGAGGTTCAGAAAAACGATTTTAGTTAAAACCGTTGAAACGCTTTTCTTATAGGGATCATTTCTTATAGGGATCATTTTGCACGATAGAAATGAGAAATCTGAGCAAATGATAGTTTCCACACAAGTTCTGGGTCCAGATCTACATCAAATGGCACACAAAACACGGAAAAAAAGTCGCGTTATATACAATGTATATAAATTATTTTTCTTAAATGTCAGTGGAGTCCCATATTATCCAAAATTAAAATCTACGTAAATATCAAAGACGTTCAAAAATACCTTTGACTCCGATGTTTTCATTATCAATTTTCAAAAATCGACTGAACAGTATCTCTCGATTTGAATCGAGCTTACAACTATACTTACAGCAGATATAGCACATTCCTTGTTAAAACATACAAACTAAATCCGTCGCTGAATAGAAGAAATTTGCACATTTTTGTTGTTGTAGTATCTGCTGCTGCTGCTGCTGCTGCTGCTGTTGGTGTTGTTGTTGTTGTTGTTGCTGCTGCTGCTGCTGCTGCTGCTGCTGTTGTTGTTGTTGTTGTTGTTGTTGTTGCTGCTGCTGCTGTTGCTGTTGTTGTTGTTGTTGTCGTTGTTGTTGTTGTTGTTTTGTATTCTAACAGAAAGACTCCAAAACTCCACTTTGTTACTGTGTAAATGTACAGTGCGATATTTGCACAGACTGACACTTTTAAAACCTGTTACAAGTATGTGTTACCTAAACTTATGATTAATCTTTTATAATCTAAACAACTTTTCTCCATGTATACATTAAATCGTCATTCATTAACATTCCGCAAGTGGAAAAAAAACTAACAAAAGTAACAATAACACAAACAAAAACTCATGAACAAAAAAAATATCGCTTATTTTGCTCGATTTATGCAGATGTGCAAAAATCTAAGTAAAGGTCAATTAAATTGGTAAACAAAAAAAACACGCACAAAAATCACTTATTAATATGGTGACAAACGTAGAGAAAAGACGCACAAAAAATGCAGCAAGGCAGGTGTTTTATTTAATTTCAAAGTGCGTTATTCAAATATGAGATTTATTAGCTTCAGCTCTGTGTTGTTGTTTTTTCTCCAAGTGTCACACATTCTAAAATTAATTATAAGTCCTGAAAACGTAAGCAAAATACACAATGAAAAATTATAATCAGTCTGTACGTTCGTCCGTCAGGCAGTTCGTTGGTTATGAGAGTGCGTGGTCGTGAACCCATTAACGCTCAAACTTACAAAATATGACCCTTTTACAATTTCATATTAAATGAGCCGCGTCACGACAAAACCAACATAATGTGTTTGCGACCAGCATGGATCCAGACCAGTCTGCGCATCCACGCAGTCTGATCAGGATCCATGCTGTTCGATATCAGTTTCTTTACTTGTTATAGGGTCTGTAAGAAAACAGCATGGATCCTGATCAGACTGCGCGAATGCGCAGGCTGGTCTGGATCCATGCTGGTCGCAAACCCATTATGTTGGTTTTGTCGTGACGCGGCTCAAATGTTGAATACTGCCTAAGCCGGTGCTAGAGGGCTTGGACGGTAACGTGCACTTTCCATTAGCGTTCAGGAACAGGCTCAATTAAACCGAGCCTGTAACATTTTCAATTTTGTCGTTTTGTGCGTTCTTTAGGGATTCTTTATTAATCTCTATTTTATACTGAGGGCCAAAATGGTGTCGTTCTTGTTCTCGTTGAAGTTTTCATTGTTAAAGTGTTAACATTACAAACCGGTGATTTCACAGGATCGCTGACATGAACAAATACCTTTAACCACATAAATGAATTTGTTTATCATCTTTATGTACGAGGTGACAAGACGATGGCAAAAAATTTAGTCTGAAGTTTGTATAATGCACACTCAACAAATTAAACGAAAAACTATTTTTTTTTACATAGCCCAGTTTCTAGAGTTAAACGGTTTTTCTCGGATCTAGTAAATTCATTTCAGACGCTCAGACATTTTAGATAAGTCCTTTTTGTCTCTTAAATTTTATTGTTACATGTTTTAATGATATGAATAATACTAAATTTGCCGAGGAATTGGAGAGGGGACTGGGAGTTTAGGGTCTAAAATGCTTTGCACCAAAGGCTACGACGCAATTATTTGACTAAAATATACGAGATGCAACCATTTCAATTGTAAAATTTCCTTGTCAAATTTGCGTTTTTAATTCAAAGGCCCATTATGCTTTACAAATGTTTTTATTTCTATTTCTTAAAAGATTTTACTGTTTGATGTCCTGCTATAGTTTCCAGAAGGTAACTCATTGACCAGGTACCTGAACCATATTTTTCATCTGTTGCTGTTTGGCAAGTGAATTAGTATACTACTTTGTTAACATTTTGCTACTTATATTACAAACTATTTCACATTTACGTTCCTCAGGTGATAAACATTTAGTATATATTAGTAAAACATCATTTAAACTTTATAAAATTCATGCTTTGCCCTTTCTGAAGGATTAAATAATTATTCATTTCTGAGGCATAATGTGCCTTTAAAACGTCTAAATTTATAACGCACATGATTCTTAAAAAAGAAAACATAAAAAATACCTTACCTTTGTTGTTGTTGTTTTACGTACACAGTATAGGTGATATGGCAACTTTCCAGGTTTACTGGTACGGGGAGACCTCAGGTGCCCCTCTGTACATAATTTCAGGCACAAGCGATCACATGTACAGAACAACCGAACTTTCCGTAAGCTAGCTGGATAGCTTCCTTACATGTAGAAGCCGACGACGCATGCACGGCTCGAACCTACAGCGAACCTATAAGTGGTTTGATATCAACGACTTTAACTACCCGAACACGGACGTCCCTATTTAATGTTATTATAATTTTACGACACTAAATATATCAAATCGAAGGGGCGTCCGTGGCCGAGTGCATGGTTGAGGTCGTTGTCTTGAAACCACTTTCCCCTCACCTCTGTGGGTTCGAGACCCGACAGGGACTTTGAATTCTTTCATGTGAAGAAGCTATCCAGCTAGCTTACGGAACGTCGGTGGTTCTACTCAGGTACCCTTTCGTGCCTGAAAAATGCACGGAAGGGCACCTGAGGTCTTACTCCACCAGTAAAGCTGGAACGTCGCGATATGACCTATACAGTGTCGATTTGACGTAAAACCCAAAACAAACAAACAAACAAATATTAAATGGAAATGTCCCCATCTTTTAGTCTTGAATAAAGAGTACTATCCATCATTGTTAGGGTTATTTTCAAAATAAATACTCTCCGAGTAGTAAACAGTGCAGACCATTACATGCCGTCACATATGTGCTGGTCGGCACTGGTGGCATGGGCCGATTCATTTGCCACTAGCAGGGTAAATATTGAGATAAATGTACTTTAAGCGATGATTCCACGCAGTTTTAATGATGATCTTCAAGTATTGGTATGACTTTATCTACTCGTATAGTCTACAGATTAGGACTAAAATTGAACGAAAATTGTCTGCTTCCTAACCGCTACCTATACCTACGCGTCCGCCCGCTTAGCTCTGTAGAAAATACGTCGGATTTGTAATCTTAAGGTCATAGGTTTGATTCTGGAAGGAGACGAAATTGCTCCCCGGTCATTACGAGACACCAAAACTCTACTACCCCGACCGTTCGACTGACTGACTGACTCATTCACCCACACACAAGGAAAACAGATTTCTATAAAGCTTGCTTTTTTACCTTCTTAGACGCGGTCTTTATCTTAATAAATAAATGAGCCGTGCCATGACAAAAACCAACATAATGGGTTTGCTACGAGCATGGATCCAGACCAGCCTGTGCATCCGCGCAGTCTGATCAGGATCCATACTGTTCGCTCACTAACCCTATTACAAGTAGAGAAACTGATAGCGAACAGCATGGATCCTGATCAGACTGCGCGGATGCGCAGGCAGGTCTGGATCCATGCCGGTCGCAAACGCATTACGTTGGTTTTGTCGTGACGCAGCTCAAATATGTTTGAATAGTTGTAATCTTTGCCCCGTGTTGATTAAAGGCCCATTGTGCATCAACAATGTTAGCGTTGTTTTTTCTCTCAAAACTCATTTGCCATATAATTTAAATGTCTTTCCTCCTTTTGCTATGTGGGCAACTGGTATAATCAAAGTGAATAAGTATTTTGTATGAAAGTCAAAATACAATTTTGTTTACATTTTGCTACCTTTACGACACATTACTGCTCATTCAGTGCTACTTTCCACAAGTCAACTGTCAAACATACTCTAAATCCATAATTAGAACATTATTAAACACGTGTTTCAGATTTCTAAAGAATTAATAAAATATGGATTTATGAGGCATCCTTTACCTTTAAACTAAAGAACCCTTTCAAAGTCATCCATCTATCACATCTGTGTAAATACAGACCAGATTGGACTAACACTTATCGGGAATATATTAAAGACCCAGAAAAAGTAAAGAAACATACTCAGAAATCTAGGGGGTTACGCGCAACATCCAACAAAACATTTGGAGGTGCGTTTTCGGCGTAAATCTGAACACATTATGTTCTACGGATTATAAATAAAAACTTTTTTCCCCAACATAGAATGACGGGACTTTCACCACCTAAAGTAAGCTTTGCACCTGACTAAACAACAGAAATGACTATATGTAAGTAAAGAAACCGTTGTTGTTGTTGTTGTTGTTGTTGTTGTTGTTGTTTACTACATTTGTCACACATGTGCGTGTGGTCTGCATTGTACATTTTACACTATTTAATATCTTATTTTTGGTCATTCCGTACAAATTATAATTGTACATTTTGACCTTAAGTGACTTTTCATTATTTTTTGTACAGGTAAGCACGAAATGAAACTACTTTTATCTACTCTGCAATGTCATTGTCGTGTTTTGAAGCTCTGACGTCACAGCTCAAATAGGTGATTAATTATAGCCATGACGTAATGAAAATGTCAACAAAAATCACGGTAAGATAATGAATTTTTCACGTTAAACATATTAAGATATTTTAAAATGTTAATGACGTCAAATATTGAGTTCTAAATATAGCCTAGCCATTATATAGACAGTTAACCTGTGGATAAAGGCCATCCAAGGGAAAAACCGTACATGTCCTTTACAGACAAGTTGTCTTTATTTGGAGTTTACTCGATTGTATTTTTTTTATTAATGAAGGGTTGTCAAATAACTGGGTGATCTTTATTCGGGGTAGGTCTTAAACACAGGTTTGACAGTATCACAGCTCCGTACTTACCAGACCAGCTTAAAATAAACAAGTTAAAATAGTATGCTGGCTTATTTGTTCCATGTTGTATTTTCGCTCCGTGGGGCGCCATTCGATAACACGACAAAAAAAAACAACGGCAAAGTGACGACTTTGTTGTACTTTCGCTCCGCGTCAGGCGAAAGTACGATAATCAAAGTTACCACTTAGTCGAGCGAAAAAACATGGATGACTTTCGTCTGCCTGCCACTAGAGACTCATGTAGCATATTGTAGTACTCGGCATAGGACCTGGTCCCAATCTGTATTCAAATTTGTTGTTGATTTTTGTATGTTTTTTTTTTGTTGTTGTTTATGTTTGGTTGGTTATTTTTGTTGTAGTTTTGTTGTTGTTGTTATTTGTGTTGTTGTTGTTTTTGTTGTTGTTTTGTTGTGGTTTTTGTTGTTGTTGTTGGAGGTGGCGTTTTTTTTTTGTCCTTTTTTCTTTGAGAGTGGGAGGGATGGGTTTAAGACGGGGGTATGACTGCCGAAAAAAATGTCTCTTCTCTTCTTTTTATCCTAACACGTCTTAAAAATGAGTCAGCCCTGTTTTGTAAGAAGAAATATGATATATTCAGGCAGGCAGATTTTATTGCAAAATCATTAAATATCAAACATATGAATTATAAACTGTGATGTGTAACAAACGCTTAAAAATATTTAATTGTGACAAAAATACGACGTTGATGCTCAAATAACGTTGAAAGGTACAAGGAAATTGCCTACTATTTACACACGTTATAAATTTTTAAAGGTTTCATTGACATTTTAACCAAGTTTAATCATGTAAATGATTTAACAATGAAAAGACATTTTACCAAATAAAATGCTCCATTATTTTTCATAGTTTTTTGCGTTATACTGTATACGCAACGCAACGAAATGTCAATATAACGTAAAACTATGTTTTGAACTATAGATTGTTTTAATATTAAGATTTATAGGCGATAAAAATAACAGTTAATGTGCAAATAAACTACAAAACGCCTACAAACATATTACATTTGACTTTTGTAATGAAATTTTGATTAATTCGCAACTTTTAAAAGGTATTTAAGCTGGTTTTATAATTATAATGAAATGGATGGTGCATTCAAAATGTGCTTTTAGTGTTGTAATGTAGGTTTTTTATAATTAACAAAAGTTTTTTTCAAAAATTTAAATGTTTATCGTTTTTTATCTTGTATTAATCATGTAGGTTTTTTCTTTGTTATGTCTCTTTTTTACCATTTTTACCTAGTTTTTCAGAAATTTAAGTGTTTATCTTTGTTTATCTTGTTTATATTTTATTATATCATTTTTTTTATTTTTGTTGTGTTTCTTTTCTACTTACACTTTTTTTTTCAAAAAAAATTAAATGTTTGTCGTTATTCATCTTGTTTAATTTGTTCTATATCATGTTGGTCTTCTTTTTCTTTGTTGTGTCTCTTTTTTACTCTTTTAACATTTTCTTTTCAAAAATTTAAATGATATCGTTGTTTATTTTGTATATCTTGTATTATATCATGTTTGTTTGTTTTTTCTTTGTTATGTCTATTTTTTTTACTATTTTAACAGTTTTTCAAAAATTTAAATGTTTACCATCCTTGTTTATTTTTATCTATATTTATATCATGTTTTTTTCTTTGTTGTGTTTCTTTTTTGTTTACAATTTTAACAAAGGTTTTCCAACATTTAAATGTTTATCTTGTTTAATAACATGTAAGGTTGTTTTCTTTGTACTTTGTTTTGCTATGTCTTCTTTTTTTACTATTTTAACCAAGTTTTTCAAAAATTTAAATGTTTGTTGTTGTTTATCTTGTCTGTTAGTGTATAAGATGATTTGGGTTACTTTTTTATTCTTTGTTATGCCTCTTTTTTGTCACATCTTTGACTCCAACTCTTTAGATGTACAGAAACGATGATGTTTGACTAAGTCATTAATTTTGCATAGTAGTTTCAATAGAAGATGGATGGTTATTTTATGCTTATTTTTTATCATCGTTTATGTAGAATATTTAAAACCAAAGTTTAAACAAAAATACATTTTTTACCAAATATACGAGCTAATCTTCGAGATACCATGCTATGATATCAATTTACAAAACCAGTGTGATGGACAACGATGTCACACTCAACAGTATCATTCACGTTTATGACACGATTTTATCACTTTAAATGGTGTCACATACAAAAAATGTCACTTATAATAATGATGTCATCACACTCAACAGTATCAGTCACGTTTGTGACACGACTTATCACTTTTAATGGTGTCACGTACAAAGAAATATGTCACCTATAATAGCACAATGGTATGTTAAAATTGTGTATTCTAACAACGTTTATATACAATGGTGTCACATACAAATCGTATCCTAAACATGAGCACCATAAAGTCAGACTAAAAACCGTATTCCGGTATATACCGGACAAGACGCTTAGATTATAAAATGCTAAAGTCTCGCTTTTTTCGTCCACCGAAATGCATTTTACAACATCTAATACATCTGTTCACAACGATTTATACACGATCAAGAAATCGGGAAATCGGCGGAAAAAGCGATATTCGCCTAGCTAGAGTGCTGCTTTTAATCCGATAGCAAAATGATGAGATATTACATAAATATACTTGGCTGGCCGGACATAATATGCGCAAAGTTGAAACTATTTTCTAAACAAATGCAGCATGTAAATTCTAATTATGATAAAATTTTATATACAATGTATTGCAATCACAGACAAAGTGGCCAAATTAAAAGGTATCAATTATAGTTCCAACGTTTTAAATAAAGCGAAAGTGTTATAGCGTTGGAAAAGGGCACTAGCTTTTTGTGCTTAGATGTTAATAACACATAAGTGCTTGTTTTCGAAATAAGATACATACAGGACCATCAGGTGTACTTTTGTCACCTTCTACAACGTCTAAGGTACTCTTTTAGCTTAGATGATACGTTTCGAAAGGCCAATGGCGGAAACAGGATTCCGTACTGAAATTAGGAGCGTTGGCATGTTCTTACGTGTGTTTATTTAAAAAGACATCAAAATATGTATTCAGTGGGCTCAATAGACATGTTACAAGCAAACAAATCCAAGTTAGACTACAAATAATACATATAGCACAAAATATTTTTAAATTCATTTGTGTTTAGCCTTGTCTTTCAAGAGTTGTCTCTCTTTGTTTATCTTTTCCCATCTTGCTTTGGCGTTATTTATAAGTTCAGTATGGTATTTATATACGGC
Organism: Ruditapes philippinarum; assembly: GCF_026571515.1. Lineage (NCBI taxonomy): Eukaryota > Metazoa > Mollusca > Bivalvia > Venerida > Veneridae > Ruditapes > Ruditapes philippinarum. Next base: position 9,123 of record NW_026866111.1, on the reverse strand, counting down.
TTTCTCTTCTACTTCTTTCCCTTTCTTTGCAACCGGTTCATTCCGGAAATGGTAAGTAAGCGCTTCACGTGGTGACACGTGATACCTTTGCGTTTCCGCTGTACCATTGCGATATTTCCAGCAATAATGGATGCCCACCGTATCAATACATGTCGTGTTTACAATGTATTTAGATCGCACGGTTTTACCGAAAATGTACTCTCGTCTTGACATGCGCAATAGGAAATGAAGATTTAGCTCCCTTGCACGCTGTTTTCCTTCAAAAACGTCCTTGCTTTCGGATGGCATAAGCGTGCTTCGGACACTGTACTCACAGAAATTCTGCGGGAATGACGCCATGAGTTCGCTCCATTTCGTTTTACCTTTTCGCGGAATAATCAACTCATCTATGTCAATATTAACCAGGTATTTAGAAGCTCTATAATTTCTAAATAAGCACTCATTCATCATGGCGACCTGCCCCACGTAATGCAAGTCCGAGTACGTTGGCAGCTTCCATTGAATAATTTGAATCCATCCTTCTTTTTCGTAATGTTTCAAAATTTCATCCGTCCGTCCGACAGTTGAGTAGTTGTAGACAATGAACAGGTCTGCTCCTATAAGTTTGTTTATTTCAAACCATTCGACTAGCTCGTACTCAATACTGTAGTTAAAGAAAAGCGGTGAGAGACATACTGTGAAATTACGCACCGCTTTTGGGTGGTACATGACCGGAAGCCGGTGAAGTCGTACCGGCTCTTTGATCGGTATAATTGACACGTGGTGGGGAATATTGTCGTCTGGTAAAGGACAGTACAAGAACACAGTTTTATACCTGAAATGAAAAGAAAAGTATAACGAATGTGTTTTAAATCATGGATATTAATTGTATGTCTTGATTATATAATGGTAGCTACATTATGTCATCGCGCACCTGCAAAATGCTTCCAATCGGACTGGTTCGACTCTCGAGAATGTAGAATATGGTTTTCAGGCTTAAACCAGGGAATAGAACTGTAAACGTTTTTTTTTTTTTATAAATTATATCAAGTACTAAAGCCAAGCTTTGGTGAACTACATTATGTTTTGATATTCCAACGCTTTCTTAGAATAAAAAATATCTTCAAAACGACAGGTAAAAAAAGGAAAACAGTCTGATTGGGAGCATTTTGTAGTTGCGCGATGACGTACTTGTCTTCTTATCCTACCATTGTTAAACAACCAATGGCACTAGAATGTAATCATGTTAAACATAATTACCGTATGTAAATACCATTATAGTCATGAAGACTGTAACCTTTATATACTGAACTATATGTCATGTGTTGCATCACGAAATCACGAAACTACGATGGTGAAAACGCGACAGTACGATGGTGAAAACACGATAGTTTATCGCGTTTTCATCATCGTAGTATCGTACTGTCGCGATTTCATCATCGTACTATCGCGTTTTCATCATCGTGCTTTCGCGTTTTCACCATCGTAGTTTCGTGATTTCGCTTTTTCACCATCGTACTATCGACTATCGCGTTTTAGATCAACACATTCATAGGCGATGGCCCTAACGGCATTCCGTAATTGACAGCAACGAGGCTTTTCGACTTTGCGCCCATGGGCTACCCGAATGAAGGTACGCTTGCCGTTTACTTTTTTCGTGCCTAATCTACCACAAATGTAATATCGTCGTTTATGGAAAGCCATGGATGTCTGATATTGTTCTTTTTCAATTTGTGTAACCATTTGGATAATATATAAGTTCAATTCGACTATATATGAATTGAAAACACCTTCTTATTTAACCGGAATCCATTATATTAATCCACAGTTACAATATATGAGACCATACCGTCAGTGAATGAAACTGAGTTAGCAATATATAAGTTGATTTTCTCAATATATGATTCCAATTCTTCAATATATGGTACCAAGGTAGCCATGTATGGAACCAGATGTCCTTATATGAAACCGAATTATCAATATATTAATTCATTTTTCAATATATAAAACCAATGTATCAATTTATGAAACCAAAGTAGAAATATATAAGTTGGTTATTACATTATATGATACCAATTCTTCAATATATGATACCAAAGTAGCCACATATGGAACCAGATGTCCGGATATGAAACCGAATTATCAATATATTATCTCATTTTTACAATATATGAAACCATTTCATTAATGTATGGAACCAAATTAGCAGTACATAAGTTGATGCTTCATTCTATGATAGCAATTTTCATTATATGGAACCAAAATAACCTAAAGTCAACATGTCACTGCGTTCTGTTATTACAATGCATACACTTTTTCATGAAATCAATTATTATTTGACTGGTTATTTCTAAAGTTTGTGAGTAGACTAACGTTGATGTGTCCTACTGGTCATGCCCATTTTTGATCAAATATAAAGGTCGAGATGAACTTATTTTTTAAATGTTTTTGTTAATGGTCAGTACGACTCAGTAGCTCAAAATATGACATACAACTCGTACATATATATAACGATAAGTTTTGCCTGCTCAGCCCATTTTAAGTGAATGTGACGTTAAATTCAAATATTTCCTTATTTAGAAATGTGCAATCAGTGAAGCACGCTGGTCTTTTGACAGTTCAACAAGGAATATTGGCGCGAAACTGTAATGCCGGTGCAAGGATAGAATAGAGCCTTTAAAAAAGTCCCGTCAATATAATGACATTTTGGTTCCATATATTGCTACTTTGGTATCATATATTGAAGAACTGGTATCATATAATGTGAAAATCAACTTATATATTGCTACTTCGGTTACATACATTGATAAACTGGTTTCATATATTGTAAAATTGATTTAATATATTGATAATTCGGTTTCATATTAGGACACCTGGTTCCATGCATTGCTACTTTGGTTCCATATATTGAATAATTGGTATCATATATTGTGATAATCAACTTATATATTGATACTTCGGCTCCATACATTGATACGTTGGTTTCATATATTGTAAAAATGAATTAATATATTGATAATTTGGTTTCATATAAGAATATCTGGTTTCATACATGGCTACTTTGGTACAATATATTGAAGAATTGGAATCATATATTGAGAAAATCAACTTATATATTGCTATCTTGGTTTCATTCACTGACGGTATGGTTTCATATATTGTAACTGTGGATTAATATAATGGATTCCAGTTAAATAAGAAGGTGTTTTCAAGTCATATATAGTCGAAGTGAACTTATATATTATCCAAATGGTGAAATAAATTGAAAAAGAACAATATCAGACAGCCATGGCTTTCCATAGTCGTTTTATCTACAGTAGTTCATGAATTTACATTCATCCGGCGAAATTACGTCATTATAGGCACACAGATTAATTTCAAAATGACCCATTTTAAAGCAATTTATTCATAAAATGAGCTATAATCACTTCATTTTGTAGCGCGACTCACCTCTCATTCCCAAAAACCATATGAAATTTCCGGCATTTGGAAACATCTGTCTGATATGCATGAAGATAATTATGTCCATGACCATAACGGGAACCAAATATCTACAACATACTCACATCACACTAAGGTATTTTTAGATATATTAAAGTAACTTACATTTTCTCGTGATGGTCGGGAAGCATCCAAATCTTCCCTTTCGTTGTTACCACGGACACATCACCTGTATATGTTACTTCACAATAAAACTTCGGCAGGTAAGTGTTACCATTTATCGCTAGAACTTTTATATATGGTTGTCCGTAAATGACGTCAAGATACGCCGAGAAGAGTAAAAACGTTCCATCTTTGGTTATATTTTGAAAGAGCCCTTCTTTGACATCAGGTGAGTTATCAAAATCAAAGTTTTTAACCACCTCCACGTTTGGATACTTAGATTTATATTCTATTACCGGTTGTAAATTGTCCAGTTTCTTTTTAACGTTCTTAACTATCACAACAGGTTTGGCATTGTCTTTTATATTTTCGACTTTCTTTTCAGCTTTCTTAAGTTCATTGTCAACTTCAGCTTTCACATGATCTACTTTTACGCTATTATCTTCTTGAACAAGCTTCTGTTTATTGTTGTCTCTAAACGGATCACCTCTGCTTTGATCGTTTTGTAATTTGTTACCAAACATTTCATTGTCAGTGTCCTGACCAACGTCTTCATGATTTATAATAACTGCATCCTTAGCATCGGTGTTTTGTTCGCTATATTCATTTAAAGATCTTTTCAGATAGTTTTTTATACCACTGTCTTTTAGAACGTAATCTCGCGAGAGTCTAACATGTGAACTGATTAGTACAACAAACGTCAGTACATACAGATAGGTCATAAAAATTGTGATGTACCTTCTGTTGGCGTAAGTACTTAATTGTAAAAGGACTCGCATAAAAACAGACATTTTCTTTTTTAGTTTTCAAAATTGCACTTTCTTCTTCAAATGCTGTATAAAGTCCAAATTCTAAAGCAAACTGAATTGCACCTCCCTCATTTCAATCCATAATGTCGTTGTTTGTTGTTGTTCAAAACAAATCAATTTTGTATGTATAAAGTTAAAAACAAGAACTTGTGTATGAATACAAAAAAGTAGTCCCCTTGCTTATAAACACAAATTATTAGATATATTGCGGCGTTAACAAACTATTTTTGGACATTCCCAGGCTATCGATCAAAAGATATTTCACAAATTTATGCACATATAATTTAATAGAAATTTTACGGGTGTTACACTGAAAAGATCAGTTGGGTTCCTTTATTATGATTTGTAGAAATTTCATTAAATAAAACTTTCCAATATCCGCGCGTACATTTATATGATAATCTTTAAGTAAAGTAAGTCATGCCCATGCAGTGCGGCAAAGTTAATACATCACTCAACAGTTTTAATTTGTAATTTACGTCTATATAACATTTAACTTGAATTAATGTTTACGTTTAGCTTGAGTTGATAAACATATTTACGTTGATTTGAGGTGTGAAGTTGGCTTTATTATTTTACATGTATGTTTGGCTTAAATAAACATGTATATATTTAGCTTGCTTTGACGTGTATTTTAAACTGTATTTTTAGCTTGATTTAAAGTGTATGTTTAACATGTCTTTGCATGTTTATATTTAGCTTGATTTGACGTGTGTGTTCAAATTATCTTTACGTGTATGCATTTAGCTTGATTTGACCTGTGTGTTCAAATCAAATTATCTTTACGTGTATGCATTCAGCTTGATTTGACGTGATTGTTTAGCTTATGTTCGCATATATATACTTAGCTTGATTTGACATTTATGTTTAGTACATTTTATCTTGATTTGACGTGTAGGGAAACATGCATGTCAAATCAAGCTAAATATAACTTAAGCCTCATATGATGCGATTTTTTGCACTCCTAGAAACAGATATCTTTTATGGAAAAGAATAAAATATGTAAGAAAAAGGTTATGCTGCTTTTTGTATTCGTTTTTTCTGCCCCACGCAGATAACAAAATGTTACGTGGTAATGGCACCGTCTACAAAAAGTAAATCCTAAAGAGCAAAGGAAAACAATGATACATAAAGAAGAACTTAGACTCGGTGTTATATAGAATCTTCTCATTAAGGATAATTGAATATGCGACCATCTTTAACGCCCTCGGGCATAGACTCTTACAATATTCAATGTTCAGAACTACAGATATTGGGAGCTTTTTACATAGCAATTATTACCTCTATTGGTAGCCATTTTGAGGGTTATTTACAACTTATCACGTGCTTAAGATAAAAAATTCTCATAATTTTATGATATTTATGAAAACTAATTGAAATCTTTTATATATTGGTGCTTTAATATTAGTTTCCTACCTGTTTATATTGTTTGTTGTTTTTTTTGTTTGTTTTTTTTGTTTTTTTTTTTTGTTTTGTTTTGTTTTCTTTTTCATTCTTTGTCATACAAAATAGTGACCCTTAAAATGACAGCCACTTTGGCAAGGGGGGTAGATATTGTAAAAACCGGGACCTGTTTTGCAGGTATCACAACCTTGTGATGAAGTATGGGACCGGAACGGAACGAGGAAGGTGAAAGGTCAAAAGGTCATACAAAAGCATCTTATCGTCCTACTTCCTTTTCATATTAAAAATTTTAAATTTTCTTTTCTGTCTTTTGTTTTGCTTTATGTTTGTTTTATGTTTGTTTGTTTATTTATTTGTTTGTTTTTTTGTTTGTTTTCGGATCGTTTTCGTGATGGTTTTTGCCATATAAGACAACGACGATTAGTAACATTGTCGTGTGATATTTACGCGACACCTGACCAACTGAAAAGATGCATTCAGCCTTTATTTCATGTGTCTATAGCTATATTTGTTCATATTTTATCAAATAGAAAGCAGACGACACACTCTAATACGTTGTGCTTGCTTACAAGCATATTTTGGGTCCGATCAGAGACATAGATAACATAAATTATGTCTCTGGTCCGATGTAATCATTATAAAAAAAGAACAAGTAAATTTGATTCAAGCGTTATATTCATAAAAATAAACGAGCAAATGAATTATGTAACAGTGTAATATACACACATTAATGTACACATGTACATCATGGATAAATATACATATATTACACATTTCAGATCTATATCTACAGGATTGTCATAACAGTTTGAATGTAAAAACACTACATTTTAAACAGTCAGACAATACAGTCAAACAAGAAAACAAAGACCAACAAGCAAAGACTACGGTCAATGAAAACATTCCTCCGTAACAAAAAATCTTACAACGGCAAGACAAGCAGGACCACTGGCAAGAAAAACCAGCTGTATACCAAACAAAAAGATATAAAGCCGCGTCACGACAAAACCAATGTAATGGGTTTGCGACCAGCATGGATCGAAACTAGCCTGCGCATCCGCGCAGTCTGATCAGGATCCACGCTGTTCGCTTACCAACCTTATAACAAGTAGAGTAACTGATAGCAGACAGCATGGATCCTGATCAGACTGCGTGGATGCGCAGGCTGGCCTGGATCCATGCTGGTCGCAAACCCAATTATGTTGATTTTGTCGTGACGCGGCTCAAATGTGTTTATAAAAGAAAGACTGTAATAACAACATTATTGTAAAACTAAAGGCCCATTATGCCTAATAAATGCTTTTATTTCTATGTTTTTTGGAGTTTACTTTATTATTTCCCCATAAAAAGTCACTCATCGATCAATTGCCTGAACATTCTTGTGCTTCTTTTGCTTTTTTGCAATTAAAACTGTTATAGCTATTTAGTATTTTATATGCTGCTTTGATTACATTTTGCTACATTTATGACAAATTACTTCTCATACAAGCGTAAAAAAAATTATCTTACAGCTTTAAAACCATTATTTAAACATTATTTAGTTTATATATGCCCTTAAACATTTATTCTTTTCGGAGGCATAATGGGCCTTTAAATAAAAGTATCATGTAAAAGCATAAACAATATAGTTTTATCAATAACGTAGTGTAGCCATAATAAGCAAAATATAGCAAAAAAAATCAAAATAAAAGCAAACAAACTATATAGCAAAAACAAACAAAAATATATGGCAAAATCAACAAAAATATAGCAATACATGTACTTGTTTCTCAAAATAAAAGCAAACAAACTATATAGCAAAAACAAACAAAAAATATATGGCAAAATCAACAAAAATATAGCAATACATGTACTTGTTTCTCAAAATAAAAGCAAACAAACTATATAGCAAAAACAAACAAAAAATGTTTGGCAAAATCAACAAAAATATACCAATATTTGTTATTCAATGTAGATCTGATGCATTCACACACGGTTGTTTGTGATAAGCCCAATGTACAATATCTGGAATATGTTTATGATATTTTTCTTGATTGTTCATACGTTCACAAAGATCACACATGGCACGTTGATACACTTCCGTGTAACCCGGTGAATAATACTGACTCTTACGTCTCAGTATATCGGCGTAATCACGTTTTGAATTCGATAATTGTGCTAAATATTTTCCCAACTCGTCAATACTTTTGAAAGAATCTGTTGATATTACGGCTCCTTTCGGAAATAAAGACATTGTTTCGTTGTTTCTACCACCCCTTACAACGAGGATAATGTCATAGTTAAAGTTCTCGTAGACTTTCTCCGTGAAATACTGGTTGCAAAACGCGTTTTCAAAAGCTAAGAAAAATTTATACGTTGTGTTTAAAAGGTCAAAGCATTTGTCGTGGATATAGTGTGTACCACAGTTCCACGGTTTCCCACATTGTCCAAGTACTGTTACAGGTATATACTTACTTAATTTCAGCACGAAAGTTTCGCGATATGAAGATGTATTACAGTGTGAATTAATCAGTAAAGCGCCTTGTGTCTTTGATAATGCAAGCGCTTCATAATCTCGATTAATGTAGTTCGGGTATTTCCGTATTTCTCCGTAAGGGAGATATATATCTGTATTATCTTTGTCATATGTCATGGTCCAGTTAAATCCATACCGCCATTGTGGCTGTGTCCACCATTTTCCGATATATTCAAAGATTAGTGGGGTTTCGTGTGCAGCAAATATCCAAACTTGACCCGGAGGTCGAACGAAGCCAACTTTTTCGGAAACCCATCTGCCATCAAACAAAACAGCGTGAGCTACAGCACTAAATTTTCGGCTAAAAGTCATTATACAGTTCTTGTATTTACATTTTTCAAACCCACAATTTATTGCCTCTCTTCTGATTCTCAGGAATGGTGGCGGATTATACCAGTTAATTACATACTGCGTATAGTTTTTTAGTTTTGCAGACTGTTCTATTTCAGAAAAGGAAATGTTTGACGTCTCCATTACTGTATACATTGGAAACGGATCTTGAACTGGCTCCTGCAATAAAAATATATATATCAGAAAACAATCAAAGATCTGTGAAGCTTCTGAAAGACCAAACGTATTTTATACATGTCCTCTTTTTAGGATACATTGCAAACGAAAATATATTTACAAACTGTACAGTGAATCCCACACGACAGATTGCGCCAAACCGAAACAGTCAGTGGGGCACCGCACATATACCGGTAAATCTCAACCAAACGTCCAATAAGGAAAGTGTCTTTATCAAAACGACGATTAATTCTTATATTCTAACAGAAATAATTGGCCTATCGGTTTTAAAAAGGGGTTTTGTTG
>NW_026866110.1:0-46496 GCF_026571515.1 Ruditapes philippinarum | reverse complement strand
CTGCTAGGCAGGTTTCTCAAAGGACAATCACACAAGCATCAAGAGCTAGAGTAAGCTATGTTAGAGGTATTGCATAGCCAATGGCATTCATAAGTATGTCACAAAAAACTTCTTCTAGGTACTTAAATAAAGTAGTTGATAAAGAACTTGTGTAAATGCCAATTGTGTTTTGAAAATATTAAATTCTCTAAAACAAAAAGAATGATAAAGAAACTTATGAAAATGCTTATTGTGTTTTGAAAATACTAAATTCTCTAAAACAAGAAGAAGAATATTTAAGCTTGCACAGTAAAGCCTGGTTCCCTTTTGTATGTATCAAGAAGGAAAAATGAACAGAATATATACAAATATTTCTGAAAGTATGTTTCATTTGTTCATTATGTTAACAGATAAATGTTTGAATTTATTTAGTGGACACATTTTAATAAAATTTGGAGTCAATTATTCATTACGTACGAGAATGAAATATTATCACCTCTTTTGTCTGTATGACGAATTTGTAAATTAATGTTGTACAGAAAAAGACCAGTTGAGTGATTCTGAAACAGATGCAAGTAAACTTATGAGCTCTATGACCTTGCAAGTAGTTCAAATTGAAAATATTTACAGTCATATCATTAAATACTATTTACTGGTTATGTTGAATCAATTGTGGAGAAAAACAGGTTCACAGAAAGCAGATAAGAGTTTCAAGTGGTAAAACGTTAAAATTTGGGAAAACAATCAGCTTCAACCAAAGCAGTTAAAAGTTCAAATAAATTCCCAAGATTTGTTTGTTTGTTTTGGATTTTTACGGCACGTCAACACGTAACTGGCCATATCGTGCCGAATGCTATAATAGGCTTAAAAATGTTATGTTAAACGTTGTAAATGACAATAGAAATGAACCAAATTAGATCCTAGAATACACGTTTATCTCTTTCAATAATCAATATGTTTTGTGATGGAATTGTATTAAAAAGTTCTTTGAGGGAAATTTACGAGAATAAAATCTATTACGGGCCTGTGAAAAATCATGACATTCATGAAGAAAAATGCTTGACAGTAAAAATTTTCATTACAACCTACACAGAAAGGGGCATTGTCATTTGTAAGGAGATAAGAATGGGTAAATTTTAGTGTGTCCAATTCGGCATCGAAGAAGAACTGTTTGATCACGGCGGTTTGACAGAGATAGAGATGGTGACACATCAATGAGATGGGTTTTTATCGTGAAGTTTATTAAAAACGGCATTGTCCAAATTTGCTTTCAATTCAGATGATACGAGTTTATTTATAGCCGGTCTAAATCACAAGCAGGTAACAATAAGTCAATTTTTTTAAAAAATTTAATGATTGTTTAGCTAAAGCATCTACTTTTTCATTTCCTCGTATTCCTACATGACTTGAAATCCAATATAATTTAACATATTTTGTTTTTTAGTATATCATGAAATCGTAAAAAGAAGTTTCTTTACCATGATATTTTCAGATTTTTTTATTTTAAATGGATATTAAAAACAGAAAGCAGTTCAGAAAATATCACAAATTTATCGTGGGTATGCTGTGCTATGAATGACAATGCTAAATCGATAGCTTTTGCTTCAGCAGTAAAAATGGATGCATTATCTGGTAACCTCATACTAGATGTAAAATTATTTTCAAACACAGCCACACCTACTTTGCAACCTTCTTTTGAACCGTCCGTATAAATATGTATAAAATCTTCATGTTCTTCCTCAATTGCTAGAAACTTCTCTTTGAAGTATTCAGGTGAATTTCAGGTGAATTTGATGATTTTTTTATATTTGAAAGGTTGATATTTATTTTCGGGGAATTATAAGTCCAAGGTGGAAAATCCTCATCGTCATTTTGAAGGATACTGTCTGAATTAATTTTAAGTTTATCTAAATTATCTTTTAAACGAAGGCCTAATGGATTTATTTCCTTTGGTTTGTTAACAACTTTTTCAGTATAACTTGGTTTGAAAATAATATTTTAGCTGGATTTTTGCTATTAGATGAAATTCTAGTTGCGTATTGAAGTGATAGCTTTTTTCGACGAAGATGAAGCGATGGTTCCCCAGCTTCAGCATATAGACTTTCTACAGGTGAAGTGCGAAAAGCACCTAAATGAAAACGTAAACCCTGGTGATGTATGGTATCTAGAATTTGAAGATATGATTTTCTTGCAGACCCATATACTACAGAACCATAATCTAATTTTGATCGGATAAGACTTCTGTATAATTTCAGTAATGTGGAAGAATTTGATTCCCAATTTGTACTTGATAAAACCTTAAGTAAATTTAAAGTTTTTAGGCATTTAGTTTTCAAATGTTTAATATGTGGTATAAAAGAAAGTTTTTTTATCAAATATAATTCCTAAAAACTTAGCTTCGTCAACTACTGGAATTTTAGAACCAGATATGTAAATTTCAGGGTCATTATGTTGTTTCCGCAATCGACAGAAAATGAACACATTGAGTTATTGACTTTGAAAATTTAAAAACCATTTGCTATTGCCCACTTTTGAATTTTATCTAAATTTTGTTGAAGTTGCCGTTCAATTGTTCTCATGCTTTTTCGATCGATAGCAGATGAGAAAATCGTCTACATATAGAGAACAATCTATGCCTGGTGTAAGAGCGCTAGCAATATTGTTTATTTTAAGGCCAAAAAGTGTAACAGAAAGTATGCTTCCTTGAGGAACAACTTGTTCTTGTTGGTGGTCCTGAGAAAAAGTTGAACCAAGTTGTCCTTTTAAAGTGCCTATCGTTTAAAAAATTCAGGAAAAAAAATGAAAAAAAGAGGAATTTCCCCAAAACCCCCCCCGGCTTTTTTTTGATCTTTTAAAATTTAACTTTTCCCAAGTAGTCCCGGGAAAGGGCCTTCTCAAGTTTCAAAAAAAAAATGGAAAACCAAAGATTTGTTTATTTAAAAAGGCGCCCTGTAAAAAAAATCTAAAGTCGTAAAAAAGATCTTTTTGACTTCGGTTTTTTCGAAAACCTGACTAAAAAATTTAAGTGAATAATTCCATTTTTTTTCTAAATCCCAAAACTAACCGATTTTTTTTATTTTTCCCCTTCAAAAGGGTTTTGGGCAGAAGGAAATTTGGTAAGTGAAATTGGAACGATAATGGAAAGGGTGTTAAATTTTTTTCCCCGGGGTTTTATTGAAAAGGGAATAACCAACGTTTTTCCCAAATTTTTGGGAAAAATTCCCCAGATACCCAAATTTTGTTAAAAATTTCAAGAAGCAAGTCTAGGGTTTGGGTGGTAAATGTTTAAGAAACTCGTAGTAAATAGCGTCCGGGCCTGCAGCACTTTCATTTGCAGTTTTGATTGAATAAATTTAAGTCATCAATAGAGGAAAGGGAATTATAGTCTTCGTCGTTTGTTGAAGTAAAATAAATATGCTCTTTCTCAGCTTTACTTTATGTTGTTGAAATTTATTTGGATAATCTGCTTGAAGAAGAGTTCTTTTCAAAAGTTTTAGCCAAGTTTCTGCAATATCCGTTTTTGTTTTGGCATATTGGCCATCACCAGTTTTTAAGTGAGCAGTTTGACTCTCTTTTATACTTACCACTTATTTTTCGTACTGCATCCCATACTTTCCTAATAGGAGTATTTGAATTAATATTTGAAACATAAGATTGCCATGATTGGCGTTTAGATTGACGCACTGATCTTCTAGCTTAGGCTAATTTTCAAGGTTTTCTGTTGTAGGGCTATGTTCAAACTTTTTGTGTGAAGCTTTACATATACGAACGGCTTTTTTTACATTCATCGTTAAACCATGGTTTTTTTATTTTGTTACTTTTATTATTTTTTTTAATGGAATAACTTTGCAGGCAATCGTATGTAATGCTGAGGAGAAAGTTTCAGCTATATCATCAGAGGTGAAATCAAATTCATTTTTTGTTAGATCAATAGAACAGAGCCTAGTAAATGTTTCCCAATCTGCTTTCTTAAATTTAAAAATTTAAAAATTTGACGTCCTTCATCTGGTATAGAGTCATTTGATGTTAGTAACAATGGATAATGATCACTGCCGTACTGGTTATCTAAAACTTTCCAATCGAAGTCCAAATATATAGTAGAGTGGACAATCGAAAGGTCGATGCAAGAAAACGTACCTGTAGCTGGATGTAAATATGTAGGTGACCGATTGTTTAATAAACAAAGCTGAAAGTTATTCTATCAATTTTCAGTTATGTTACCCTTATTATTTGTAGATGTACTGCCCCACATAGGATTGTGAGCATTTAAGTCGCCTAACAAAAGGAAAGGTGATGGTTAATTGTCGAACAATACTTTCAAGTTCATCACTTGTTACCGTTAAATTTGGAGGAAGGTATAAACAACAAATTGTTAGTGGTCGATGTAAGGTCACCTGCACAGCTAAAGCTTGTAATCTTGTGTTAAGTTTTAATTCTTTTTTGAGGAATGCAATTTGCGATAGCAAATGCTTGTACCACCTAATGTTCTGGCGTTACTAATGCATATATAATTATAAAGTGTATAATCTTTTATAGAGATATTATCTTTAGGAGATAACATAGTCTCCTGAAGACATAATACATTTGGAGGGAATTTAGATAATAGTAAAAGTAGATCATTATAATTTGACTTCAGACCTCGGCAATTCCATTGTAGGATAGAATGACTTCTATAATCCATATTAAAAATATTTATATTAAGAGGAAACTTTATTGGACTTCTGGCATTCGGAGTTCGAGGAGGGGAGAGGTGAGGTATAAATCCTCATCCAACATCAATTCGGTGTCGTGAAGTAGGTCGAACCGATTTTATGTGTTGATTGGGTTCCGCATTGCTTTTTTCACCCGATCTGTGATGACAATTCGCTCTTTAGGCGATTGTTTTTGATAAACTTTCTCAGACGATGCTATTTGATTGTTTACAGTTTGCTTCTTTGGATAAGACTTTGATGGTGACTGAGTCTGCACAAAGGTAGACTGTTTACTTTGTGAAACTGTTTGCTTTTTTGGTAATGGTAACTTAAGTGGCGTGCATTGGCATTAGTTGACTTGTACTGCAGAGTCAACCATCTTAACAGACTTTGTAACTACAGCTGAATACGACAATTGTTTTGGTCCTTGTGATTCAACAAGCTTTCGTGCATCTTGAAAGGAAATATTTTGCGTATACTTCTGACGAAGAATTTCTTTTTCCTTTAACCATAAGGGGCATGACCGGGAGGTGGCGTAATGCTCTCCTCCACAACTTGCACATTTAACAGGAACGTTACATGTCTCATTTTTGTCATGGTTTGAGCTACATCTGCGGCAAATAGTTTGCCTAACGCAATTTGATTCATGGTGACCAAATTTGAAGCATTTGTAACATTGCATTGGGTTTGGAATGTAAACCGCAACGCGAACGTTAAGGTAACCTACTCGTATCGATGATGGGAGAATGGGTGTGGAGAATTTTAGAATAAGGCTATTCGTTGGCAGTCGTTTACCATCTCTTGTAGACTGAATGCGCTTGACATTTGACAACTGCTGTGATTTTAACTCTTCAGCAATATCTGCTTCTAGCATTCCAGGAAGGTCAGAACATCTGATGACGCCCTTGCTGGAGTTTAGAGACTGGTGTAGTGTGGTAGTTGTGTCAATGTTAAAAAAGCTGGTACATTTCAGAATAATGTCTGATTGTTGTTTCCGCTCTACCTCTATCAAGAGTCCTCCATTGCGGAGTTTCTTGACATATTTAGGTGTTCCAATTAAAGCCGAAAGTTGTTTTTCTATAATGAAGGGGCTAAGTTCAGTAAGTGATTTGCAGCCGTTTGATTTAATTATTAGAAAACGGGGAAAACTTCCATCAAATGAAATGTTACCACTTGAATCTTCTTGCGATTTACGTTTTTTGTTTGTGTATCCATGATTAAAGATAATAAAATTCGTCTCCCGGGTTCCCAAGCCACCTCGGACTCCAACATGGGGTTGTGCGATGGAGACGGATATCCAGTCTCCGCACATCAAGGATACCAGAGAGATATACTCATATAAATTGCAAATATTTACAACCTACACAATTAGCCCATTAGCCACCGCCTTCTTGTTATACTGTATTTATAATGCATGAATGAAATATTGTTTTAACATTACGGCACCCATCATAGCAGTTTCAGTAGGAGTTAAAGGTATACTAGAAACACAAGTAGGAATAAAAATTTAAACTCAAGAGTTTTTTATTTTAAATAATTTGTGTGCATTGAATTGTATTCATTTTCGGGACCGTGTAAGTTCAATGAAATTTTTAAGTATTTAAGAAATATATATCCAAGGGCAAGGCATGACCAGTCGATTGACCAAAGCCGGGCTCACTTGGTCACCCGTCTACTCTAAATCAGAGGCAAAGTAGTGTGTTAGGAGTACTGGAGATCCCTGGGTATCCTTCAACTACCAGGACCTCTTTTCTAGGTTACGGAACGCTGCCCACGGCAAACAGGCAGTCTGGGTGTTTGCCGTATGTCCGTCATACAGGCGCACAGCAGCGCATCCCCATAACGGACATATGTTACTCCTCCTCACCACGCAGAGGTAGCCAAAAGAGGAGGAAATCCCCAAGAGCAATATCATCAGAACAAATAACACCTTCTATTGAAAGCAAAAGCTGTTATTTAGACTCGTTCATCTACATCTCAGTCTGAACCTGAGCAGCATTCAGAAAATGATTCAGATGTGAATTGCAAGGTTTAAAAAACAGATGACAAGGAGACACAATGGATACAATGTGAGATTGTAATGCATTGTGCAGTTCTGAAGTATCAAATGAAACGGAAATAATATCAGAGAAAAGGGTCACACTTTCTTTGTAAAAAATGCGAGTAAATTCGCAGGTTAGATGTTTTTACAGATAACAAGTAAGAGAAAGAGCATCGAAACACGAGGCTATCTGATTTGTACAAGGGGGCGTAGTCGTTTGATGTTTTTTCTCTTTTGTATCATAGTCAAACATAAAAACATGTTCCCTGTTGTCACAATATGAAACCCCGAATAAAAAGTAACGGATGAACGAGCATCTGAATATGATATTTCTGTCGCTTTCCCTTTCTCTGCCGTCACAATAAGTAAACTCCAGCAAAAATGAGCCAATCAATGGGCATGCTCTGGAGTGCGGGTAACTAATACCTGCACTCCAGTTAACGCACTGTGTATGTATATGTTTACGATTTAACTCTGACACATTTTCAACAGAAAGGTCCACAAACTATGATACAACATTATTTATTGATTACTTGTATTGGCAGTCTAAATAGCTAATTTGCTGTTGATTTTTAATTCACCGGAGTCACACTAGCTACAGCATTCGCAGAAGCGGTGGGTCTATCGCAGCGGCAGTGGAATATTCGTCGCAGAAGCGGTGGATAAAACATGGCCGTTTGCTGTTGGCGGTAAGTATATGACTGAATTTAGTTTAATGTTTCAATGTTTTACTGGAAACATTTAGTGAGACTGGAGCCCACATATGTACTCTTTCAACTAATAACAAGCAAACAGTTGAAATTCATTGCCGTTTATGCAAACGCTTACCTTAAATCGACTGAATTAATATGTCTGCCACAAAGGTCTGTATACAACGATGTATGTTTTTGTCATAGATTTTAAAGGGAGAGTTACATACCTTTAAATAGTTTATAGTATCAGTAATATATGTTTTCATAGAATTGTTTGATTTTTTTGTATTGACATGTTTTTTGAATGAGTTGAAGTATATTTTGAATGGGTTGAAGCATATTTGAGTAGTATAGCGGGTCCTTTTGGGTGCTTACCTTGGGACAGGGTTTGACCCCACGCCGATAACCTGTGGGATAGATGGCAGTATTGAAATTATTTTCTTCCTATCTTGAAAAATTTTGTTGCTATGACAACTAATTAAAAGACTTAAAACATGACAAACATAACACTATTTGTGATTAGTAAAAATATACTGAAAATAATTTTCTGAAACATGAAATATGGATAGATTGCAGTTTTGGGATTGAATATATTGAGTGCTGTCCTTCTCACCAAGCATCTCACCTCGTCAAGATTATTCTAGAAAAAAATTAAGTTCAAAGGTGATGATTTGATGTGGGAGTTTGAAATTAATCCGAAAAGAAATGATGAAGTTTGATTAAGAAACAAAATCAAGTTCAAGGGGGTATACTTCTGGAAAGTATGGATCTTTTCACGCATGACTTAAGTGATGATGCAATGCATATATATATGATACATTAAGAAATAAAGAATTTTAAAAACAATATTTTCATGAAAGTTCTAAGTTCAATGGGGTAATTCTGATTTCCTCTCAAAAAGAGCTATAGATTTATCACATAAACCAAGCGCAGTAGTTTAGAAAGCCTTTGTATAAAAACGATATTATACTAGTGTAATAATAACACTAAGTCTTGTACGCGACGTCATTTGCGCTATATATAAACATAGCATTAAAGCTAGCTAATGTTAGCGTTACACTATTACTCGTTTTAACTGTAAACCGTTCATTTTTTGAAAATATGATAAACAAAATATTATATTCATGTAAAATTTTGAACGAGCTAAATAAAACAATATTGTGCTCGCCACTTCTTGAGGCTCGCATAAAATAATTTTATTTAATTCGTTCAATAAATTTAGTATAAAACTGTCACTTATTCAATATTTCAAAAGAAATGTAAATAAAAAAACATTTAATCAACACAAGTCTATTTTCAAAGTAAAATATTTATTGGCCTATTCTATATGTAATATAAATATTCCGAGAAAATTCAATGCCTATGTGATATTTCAAGCCTAGATAATCAGGTCGTTAAAGGCTATATAAAATACGAGTCAAAAAATAAAAATCAAGTGGGCTGATAAATGTAACAGATATCCATATATACTTTTTTGACAAATATAATTAAAAGACCTACACCATAACGACTTCAATTTACATACGCAATAAAGAACGGCACAAAAAATAATATAAATTAACAGATATATCAAGATTGTGCCTTCCTTCTCTTTTCAGTCCCCTACCGGTTTACCAGAGAGGAATTTAGATTAACCCTCAGTCCGTATGTCCGTCCATCAGTCCGTCCGTCCACAAAACTGGATCGAGCGATAACGCAAAAAGTACTGAAAATATTTTTATGAAACTTGATATATGGATAGATGGCAGTATGGGGATTATGCCATATCTTTTTTTTCTTCCTATGTTGAAAATTCTGGTTGGTATGGCAACAAAAATACTGAAAATATGGCAAGTTTTAGACATGATCTGGATCCAGTGACACCGCAAAAAGTACTGAAAATATTTTTATGAAACTTGATATATGGATAGATGGCAGTATGGAGATTATGCACGTCTTTTTCTTGTCTTCCTATGTTGAAAAGTTTGGTTGCTATGGCAACAAATAGACTGAAAATATGGCAAATTTTAGACATAATCTGGATCCAATGATACCGCAAAAAGTACTAAAAATATTTCTATGAGACTTGAAATATTGGTAGATGGCAGTCTAGAAATTATGCACATCATTTTCTTTTCTTCCTATGTTGAAAATATTGGTTGCTATGGCAACAAATAGACAGAATTTCAAGATTTCTGATTCTAGTTTGTACGTTTTTTCACTATAATTTTTTTATTTCTTAAAGTATTTTCTTCAAACTTTAAATATAAGTTTCTAGTCATCAACCACATCATATGTGACAAGGTTTACAATTCTAGCACAAAAATAATCAGAATTTCCTCACTTGAACTTAGAATTTTCATGAAAAAAAAAATATTGTTTTTTTTTTACTTTCTTTTACTTCAAATTCAAAATAAACATTCATTATCAACACCTTCATTACTGATTGTTCTTTGTTACACTCTTATCGTGTATGACGTCTGTACGTGTAAATATAGCGCCAATTTCGAAAGTTTGTCTACAACTGTTTTCTCACATTTTCTGTCGATATAGTACAGAAATCACAAAATGACAATAGTTTCTTGGTAAAAATATTAATAAAACACTGTATTTGTACACTGAAGCTGCCAATATTTTATACACGTGTTTATGTTTACAAAGTACTGGTACCGAATCGTACGCCGCCGTATAAGCGAGGACGAGAACCATACAGAGTTGTGCATTACCGTTTCCGGGTCAAGTTTGTGCAATGGAGACATGAGAAAAGACGGGAATATCGGATTAGACTTTGATCGTTACGCCACGATAGGAAATATATTCGGAGTGTATTTTTGTGGTAATGTTTATTGAATATTTTGTTTTAACAGATGCAATTAAATTTTCTACGCATCTAAGCGTTTCTGATGCAATTTAGTCGTGAACATTTCAATGTTTACGTGAATCAGATCTTGTCAGATTTCAAGTCACCGGCAATTTCGGGAGTTGTATCAAAATAAGTTGCCAACATTTCCAAAATTGACTGTTGTTATTACATACATTTATCAATGCTGCGTTGATCGAGACCATGTTTTTAAAATTATATTGAGTTTTGGCTGAGTTTCGACGCCAGATATGAACTTTGGCAGTATCAAAGCGCTGGATTCCAAGCGCACAGAAGACGGTACCCTTGTTATAGCTTATAGTATAGGGGAATAATGAAAATCGTCGAAACGTGTCAGAATATTGTTTTTATGAATTTTTATTGTGCAAATCAACTTGCATTGATATTTTTAATGGGTTGTAGCAGGGCCTTCGGGGGTAAGGGGGCCCGGTATAATGTCAGATCACAGCGTCTTCCCCCTGTGACCGGTAGGGGACTTATGGATTGCTTGCAATACTATGATAATTGCTTGTTAATTTATTTCCTAACATTGTGCGGTTTTGTTGTGTCTTGCAAAGACTTGCACACAAAAACCTACGTAAGTTTCATCGTTTGAAACAGTTATTTCGACCATCATTGTATGATTCCATCTACCATTTCTTGAAAGTATTTAGGGCCAAAATATGTTGACGTCAGCGAAGTCTTTGTTCTTGTTTTTTTTTTTCACAAAGTGATTGATCATATCAACTAGATGACTCCTAATGATTTTAGCATCACTAGGTCAAATGTCAATGGCACCGTATCTTTAAATGTCAAAAGGGTTCCCGCGCATTATCTTAGAAACTATATATTACAAAGTTTTCTCATTTTATATACTGTTTGGTTATTACTAGTAAATGGCCCATATTGATTTTAGGGTCAATAGGTCAAAGGTCAAGGTCACGGGGCCTTGAATGGTAGTATTGTTTCCGCTAATGTCTTCAAAGCTATTTATTACAAAGTCTAAATATTTCAAATAATGATTTGTCATAATAATAAGATGACCCATATTGATTTTGGGGTCACTAGCTCAAAGTTCACAGTGGCTTTAAATGTATCACAAAATCTTCATATGGCACATATTGTTTGACCTCAATTGATTTAAGGGTCACTGGGTCAAAGGTAAAAGTCGCAGGGGCATTTAATGTATGGATTTTGCTCATTGTCTTGAAAGCTATTCATCACAAGTCTTCATATTTCACATATTGATTGATCATAAGAAGTAAATGACCCCAATATATTTTTGGATCATATATTCAAGGTCACAGGGTTCTTAAATTGAAGAATGGTTTCCGCTTACTGAAAACTATTTATCACAAAGTCTTCATATTTCTCATATTCATTGGTCATACCTATCAGGTGACGACTCCTATTGATTTTGGGGTTACTACGTTAAAACTCAAGGTCACAGGGGCCTTCAATGTCAGAATGGTTTCCGTTTATTATCATGAAACCTATTTATTAAAAATGATTTCATATTTCACATATTGAATAATACATGTAGAAGATGACCTCAATTGATTTTGGGTTAACTGGTTTAAAGGTCAAAGTCACAGGGGCCTTAAATGTAAATATGGTTTCTGCTTATTACCTTAAAAACTTATTAAACAAACTCGTCATATCTCACATATTAATTTATCATTATGAGGTCACTTGTTCGAGTGTCGAGGTCTTTTTATTTCACATATTCATTGGTTTTTACCAGTAGGTCATTATTTTTCTTTTTTCCATAACTGAACACTTCCATGTACCAATTTATGGCAAGCTTCTATAGCAAAATAACCATTAATGTGAATCAACGTCTAGAAAGAGGGTGTATGTTTTGTTCGACATTTCTTATTTGTTGTCGAGACTGTTTGATATTACCTTTAAATCCTTGCATCACAGCTCCTTAAGAACTCCTATCTCAGGCTCAGATACAAGAATAACTTGTTTTTGCCTTACGCCTTCTGGAAGGATTTTCCTTGCAAAAGGCGTTTTGGAATATCCACCGAGTAGAATATAAAATTTAATTGCTTTCTTCTTTGTCTTTACCCATTTTATGAATTATTGCGGGAATTAAATCCTTCAAAGACTTTTAAAAGTAGTCTTCCATGCTTTTCCTTGATGATTTTGTCATTTCTAATGTCAATGTGTTAATCTAAGTAACTGATTTGTTCAATTAAAGGTATGACCGAGATTGGCATTTCTATATCACGCATTCAGAAATATCTAAAAATTTGTGTCTCGTCATAAAATCCCCGTAGTTCTATCACAAAGTCATAAAAATGAGAGATCATGAATCTATTGCAATTGTTGCCTAATTTATATTTATTTTTCTTCAAAGGTCTGTAATATAACCACCGTCAGTTTTAATCTCAGACTGAAGCAATATTTCACAATTGTCACTAGATGCTATGAAGGCAAACCGTTGTTAATCTCCTAACAAAATTCACAAAAATAAAACTTGTGTCATTTCAATCTGCTAAATACATGTATGCGTTATAAAATAAGTCGCTGCTGTCTCAGAGCTGCTGACAAAAAACTTTTTTTCACGTCTTTAATCTGGTTTTAAGGAAATATTTCAGTTCCATATTTACATTATCTGATACAATAACTGCTAAAGATTTTTTCAAATTCTCAAACGTTTGAAAGCGTTCGGTTTGGTTTACCAACATCACAAGCAAATGGTTAATATGTTGTAAAATATATGCGCACAGCCTCAAGTTTGTTTCCTCTTCAACCCTTAATACATAACGGATAATCAATTTCTGAGATTTTTTTTATTGTTTAAATACCTGAAGTTTGAATTCTCATATTTTAAGGGAATTGGACATATATTATCCTTCGGCATAGAATTCAAGTTATCAAAGACAAAGCCTCCTTTAAGAGTGCAGCTGTTCGGTCTAATTAACGATTTGTATAATTTGTAGCAGTGTATGTTTTAAAGCATTTATTGTTGTTGTTTTTTGCACTGAAAGGAAATCCGTATCTTTCATTTTCTACCTAAATAGCTAACACTAATAGTTAAGATTTTGTACCACCCGTTCTCTTTATGTAGTTATAAAATCAATTTTATTCAAAACCAATGCTTTAAATTTTAATTTTAAAAACTTTAAAAGGATAAAGATATTGCCTCTACCTTATCTTCACGGTTAATATATACTGCCTTTCTAACATACGTCAATACAGTATTTCATGCAAATCTATTTTTCAATGCGACAAAAGAGCAGGCGTTATCTAAGCCTAGGATTTACACGCGTTATGAATATTATCAAAAGTCCATTGTAATGAAAATGACATAAAACAATTCTAATGGGTAATTTGAATACTTTAACAAGTATATATATATATATATATCTTCTAAAATTATTAGCAGAGAGTTATTTATTTTACAGAGTTAAGTCACAGGTGGTTCGGCTGATTTAAACTATGAAGGATAAGATTCTCTGAAACTTGGTATTTCGACTTTGTAGTAACACTGTGCAACAAGATTAAGAAATATAGTTATTAAAACATGGGATCAAAGTCAAGCATATTTGTTGCAATTGATTTTGGAACGTCATATTCTGGATTTTCGTATATGTTCAGTACAGATCCGGACACAATCATAACAGCTAGTCATGGATCAATTTTACCAGATGATCGTGTGCCGACAATACTACTCCTTAATCCGGATAACTCACTTAATTCTTTTGGAATTATTGCTGAGGATAACTATGCAAAACTTATGATGTCAGGTAAACATACCGGATATCGCCTTTTCCGTGAATTCAAAATGGCACTCTATGCCAACAATGAGAGATTAGATTCAGATATAAATATATATGATACTGAAAACAGACCGATGAATGCGATGACCGTGTTTTCAATGGTAATTAATCTCTTTAAAGAACTTGTTTTGAAATCAATAAAACAAAGCAAATTAAGTCAGACATATTCTTTTGAAAATGATATAATTTGGATGATAACAATACCTGCAATTTGGTCGGACTCCGCCCGGCAGTTCATGCGAAGAGCAGCTACTTTAGCTGGGATTGATGAAAAATGTTTGCGACTAGTTCTTGAACCAGAAGCAGCAGCTTTATACTGTAAAGACCAACAATTGCATATCAGCACTAGCCCCCGAGGAAGTTGTCTCAAACCAAAATCAAAATACATTTTAGCTGATCTCGGAGGTGGTACAGTTGATTTTTGTGTGCATGAAGTTTTACCTAAAGGGGAAATCCGAGAACTTTATCGTGTGGTCGGCGGTGTTTTTGGGGGATCCAACGTTAACAATGAGTTTATACAATTTCTCATTAAATTATTTGGTGCTCCTGTTATGAAAAAATTCAAGAAAACACAATATTATGATTATCTCATGTTGACGAGAGGTTTCGAACATGTAAAAAATACATTTGATTCAGGACACACGAATACGTTTGTTATAGGTATTCCAATAACATTGATTCAGATGGCCGAGGAAGATTCAGATAGCAGCGTAGAAACATTAGTGAAACAGTCAGTATACGCCTCTTGTGTTGAATTTAGGGATGGAAATAAATTTTGTTGCAAAGAAGAACTTATGGAGACGTTCTATAAATCATCACTTCATGGTATAATAACAACTTTAAATGAAATAAAATCCTGTTGCACAGAAAACGTTGACACACTGTTAATTGTTGGCGGGTTTTCCGAGTCTCAATATCTGAGAGAGTTTATTAAAAGGAAAGTACAAATCAAAGACCTTGTTCTTGCAAAAGAACCAAGACTTGCTGTGTTGAAGGGTGCATTGAAAATGGGACTTAAACCAAACACCATCATTTCGAGAAGAGCAAGATACACATATGGTTTCCGTGTAGCGGTACCATTCAATAGAAATTTACATCCGCAGTCTCTAAAATTTAGGAGGGAAGGAAAATATTTCTGTGATCGCATATTTTCTAAAGTTATAGAAAGAGACATGGATTTGAAAGTAGGCCAATCTTTCAAAGTCAACGTTAATGAAGAAATTCCAACCAACAAAAATATGAATTTGTCTATAGCTTTGTATCGAAGTCCAAAAAAGAACCCTACATTTTGTTTAGAATCAGACGAGGAATGCACTGAAGTCGGTACAATAAATATAAAAGCACCACGAGAAGGATGGCCAAGCCGCTATAATATAGATCAGTTTCTCATAGCAGACGAAACAGAACTTAAAGTGAAAGCTATTGACAAAACAAATGGAAGGGAACTTCAGACCAATGTCACTTTTTTGTGATAATTTGACTGTTAAATTGTGTATGAATCAACGTTATGAACTACGTTTAAATCTGTACAATTCTGATATTTTGTCACAACCTTGATAAATTTTCGTCAAATGTAAAAATATCTAGGTGGCTTATCTAACTTTATATTTTCAGATGCCTAACGTTCGTATAGCCATCTGGTCAAAAATTGACTGTGCCAAACGTTCAGGGATCACGTAAATAAATATTGGCCACTTAAATTATGAGTATTATAACTTGCCTGACGTCAAACATATTGTAACGCAAGCTTTTTCCATCAGTTTTCTGTTATATGTGTGTATGAATGTACTCTTTTTTAAAAGATTGAAACAATATTCAATCTGAAACTTGATTTATGGAAGACAGTTTGCGAGAACCTGTGCCGGGAAATTCGTGGAAAAGTATTGGTATATCAAAATATGGCGAATTTATTGCCTTTATTTGTTGTAAATGTCAAATTGAATCATTATAACCTGTATCTGTATTTACGAAAATAAATATTGTAATGAATAAAGATAGTAGTGTTTTGTTTACCTACCTATAAGCCGGTGCTAGGGGGCGTGAGGGATGTTGCATTTATTCATTATCCCTCATGACATTGTACAGATTCAATCAAACCGAGTCTGCAATTCTTATGTTATTTTGTTGTGATTAATGCTTCCGAGGGATCACTTTTTTTCGAGAATTCTATACTCGTGTTGAACATTAAACAGGACACAGGAATTATCCCAGCAAACTGGTAAAAAGCCAATGTCACCCCACTCTATAAAAAGGGAGAAAAGGGCAATACTGCCAACCAGAAAGCTATATCCCTCACCTGTGTCCTCTGTAAATTACTTGAGCATGGGTTTAGAAAAACAATGGATATGTGAAACTCAGCTGCTAAAACTCGTAGGAGACCTATCAAAAAACTTAATACAAGGCCATCAGACTGATTTAGTTCTTTTAGATTTCCCGAAAGCGTTCGATAAGGTAAACCATCTCAAACTCATATACAAACTGCATCAACACGTCGTCCAAGCTAAATCATTCTTGATAGGTCGCTGCCAGTCCGTTGTAATAGATGGGAAAAAGGTCCCTGTAACATCTGGCGTCCCCCAAGTGTCTGTCCTAGGTCCCCTTCTCTTTCTGTTGTATATAAATGACCTTCCTGAAAATTAAGTTTCACAGGTCCGGTTATTCGCCGATGACACTGCTGTTTACATAGGTGTCAATAAAAATTCCCAAGAAAGGATCTTACAACAAGACTTTGACCGGTTACAGCTATGGAAAATCAAATTGGACATCGAATTCAACCCCTCTTAGTGCACTATGCTTAATTTCCCCAAGTCAAAACACCCATTCAAGTCAGTATATTCACTACATGGCCAAGTCCTAGAAAATGTCAAAGACGAAAAATACCTGCATGTCCTCCTCTAATCTTAATTGGAACA
The DNA here is from genome assembly GCF_026571515.1 of Ruditapes philippinarum. Lineage (NCBI taxonomy): Eukaryota > Metazoa > Mollusca > Bivalvia > Venerida > Veneridae > Ruditapes > Ruditapes philippinarum. Next base: position 29,551 of record NW_026866110.1, on the reverse strand, counting down.
AACATGTCAATCAGGTAACCACTAAGGCTAGTAAAACTCTAAACTTTCTTAAAAAAAACATCCCCTCTAAAGGGAATTTGCTTACAAAACCCTGGTGAAACCTCAGTTTGAATATGCCAGTTCTGTCTGGTGTCCTTACACTAAGCAGAACATAAACAAAGTTGAAATGATCCAGTGCGGAGCTGCGCGATAGGTTACTAAGGACTATTTTTTCATACATCAGTGCCTCCTCTATGTATGATAAGCTAGGTTTGCGCTACCTGGAAAAAAGGGGAACTGATGCCAGACTCCTAATGTTTTACAATATTGTGCATGGACTGGCTGCAGTGCCCATACCCCCTTATGTCCAGCACTCCCTCCGTCTAACACGACACTTACGCCTTCTTTCCTTCAGGCATATTCCCACTCTATTTTATTACAAATGTACTACAAATATTCTTTTTTTACAACAACTATAGTCATCTGAAACTCACTGCCATATGAGCCTGTGCAGGTCCCGACCCTGAACCAGTTTAAACAGGGATTGACCACTCTTCCCGTCGTGGTAGGTAGGTTAGGTAGGTAGGTACGTAGGTAGGACATCTTCTTTGCAAAACAAGATAATTTTAAATCTTTTCTGATTGCTTTACACGACTCGTTTTTGTTCAAAATACGGGTTGAAAAAGTGTTCGCGGAATCAAAATTATAGAAACTGTGTAGTCGCTAAAGAGCATACGCTTGAAGTAAATCCGAGTCAATAAGTATGTACATGACATGTCTGGAAATTTAAGAAGTAAGAGCAAAAACTACTGAATTTGCCTCCCTGCCGACGTTTTGGGTTAAACTTGAACCGGTTATCAATAGTTGATTATGGAACGCCTGGACTGTCTTATGTTAAGAATGAATGATATACCCGGTTAAATGTCTTTCTGTTGAGTCCGAGATACAAAATGCTGGGTGGAAATCCTAATGTGCTCAGTTATTGAAGTGCTATGTTGTGTGCTGACTGTATTTTATTCAGTCAAGTCAATGTATTGTCGGGTGCATAAGTCGTTATGTTCAGTTCTTAAAACAAACAGGCATGTGGTAACACAATCATGTTGAGATAAAAAGATATGTTGTAGGGTGTTACAGTTATTATGTTCGGTTATAATAATATGCTGTTTGGTGCTCTTCTCATCATGTTCAACCATGAAAATAAACAGTTGAGTGGTACTATCATTTTGTTTGGCTGAGGCAGTGTATTATTGGGTGATACTTTTATTATTTTCCGTTGCAATGACATGCTGTTGGGTGCTTTATTCCTTCTGTTCAGTCGTGAAATAGAACTGTTAAATGGTACAATCATTATCTTAAATGGTACTATCATTATCTTGTGTGCTGATTATATCTTCTTCAGTCAAGTCAATGTGTTGTTCGGTGCTAAGGTCGTTATGTTCAGTGGTTTTTTGGTACTATCATTATGTTAAGTTCAGATGATATACTGTTCGGTGCAGAGGTCATTATGTTCAATAGTGAACACAAACTGTTGTGTGATACCACAATTATGTTGGGTTCATTCGGATATTTTCGGGCAACAAGATGGGAGCGACTAATTTCCATAGGTCACGTCGAGGCTAATGACCACTAAATTGCCAAAACAATTTTCTTCTCTGTAAATATCATCGGGGGCTTAAAAAAGTTATTTTCATAAATTGGACTTTAAAATACCCAATGGGTAACAGTACATCATCTGAACTGAACATAATGACTTCTGCACCGAACAGTATATCATATGAACTGAACATAATGACGGTATCACACAACAGTTTGTGTTCACTACTGAACATAATGACTTCTGCACCGAACAGTATATCATCTGAACTGAACATAATGACGGTATCACACAACAGTTTGTGTTCACTACTGAACATAATCACCTCTGTACCGAACAGTATATCATCTAAACTGAACATAATGATAGTATCACACAACAGTTTGTGTTCACTACTGAACATAATGACAACTGCACCGAACAGTACATCATCTGAACTGAACATAATGATAGTACTATTCAACAGTTCTATTTCACCACTGAACAGAAGGAATAAAGCACCCAACAGCATGTCATTGCAACTGAAAATAATAAAAGTATCACCCAATAATACACTGCCTCAGCCAAACGAAATGATAGTACCACTCAACTGTTTATTTTCATGGTTGAACATGATGAGAAGAGCTATTTTAACCGAACATAACAACTGTCACACCCTACAACATATCATTTTAACTCAACATAATTGTGTTACCACATGCCTGTTTGTTTTAAGAACTGAACAGAACGACTAATGCACCCGATAATACATTGACTTGACTGAATAAAATGTAATCAGCACACAACATTACATTTCAATAACTGAGCGCATTTGGATTTCCACCCAGTATATTGGGATTTTGGCCCAGCATATTGTATCTCGGACTCAACAGAATGACATTTAACCATGTATATCAGTCATTCTACACATAAGACAGTCCAGGCGTTCCATAGTTGATTGTTGCTTTTCCTGTTACATTTCTTTGCATGCGCTGTCTGTCAAGCAAAGTCCGACCTGGACAAAAAGTGAATTTTCGCTCTAAACCGTATAAACTGGTCGGATGTTGTATATTTTTGGAAAGCGAAATCATTTTTTAGTAGAATTCTTTTTATTTGGTGAATATTGGTTGAAAATTAACATAGATCTGGGCGGTAAAATAAAGCCTTGTGATAGTTCCGCTGGCGATCCTTTCTACCTTTACTATATTTTTAGTATATATAGATGAAATTGTTAAAAACAACTTTCCTTTTGTTGTTTTATTGAAAATTAGATGTTTTTAAATCATTTTGAGTAAAATGTATTTTATTTATAAAAAAATAAGTGGGCGTGGTCATGTACATGTATACTATTCAAGCCACGAACCGACTGCCTGTGGCTAATGCATGAGTAAAAATAGCGAGTTCATATAAACTTTATTGTTAATGTCCAAAAGCGACAACAAATTATTGATTGCTTGGGTAGGGCAATGAAATGAACAAAAACTGAAAAGATTTCTTTTGAATGAAATGTTTTGTTTTATTACATTTTGTTCTTCGGAAGAGTGGTGTTCAACAATTTAATCATTATAGTGTTTTGTTAACATAAATTGTTTTAGGGAAAATATGTAGAGAACAATTCAAAATAGACCAACGTTGTCATTTACATTTTGTACAATATATTTTTCTTTTGATCGTTTAATGTTCAGATTTCAAAGCTTGATATAAATCTACCATGTTTTGCGTATTCATTTTAAATTTAATTGTTTCCAAATTGAAAGGAAAATGTAATTAAACATTATACTTATTTTAGGGTCATTAAATCACAATAAAAACTGTTATAAAAGAGTTAATGACTATTCTTACAGTCAAGATACGTAAACACACTCCCAATTTTTATGTAACACTATATACAATATTATGTTTGTTACCTACTGGAGTATATCATTTTAATTACAATAAATACTCGAGGACAAGGTGATCATTAAAATAATGACGGGTTTAATTTTTACATACTTTATTTGCCACAGTAAGAAATAAGTGACGAATCTACAAATTGTTTAAGTCATATAACTGTGAAGAACAAAATTGTGAATATCCTATACTTGCTAAATCTAGAGTGAAACTGCATTACATATTGAAGTGTGTTGTTATGAGGCCCTCTCTGAAATTCAACGTCTTTGTTTTGTCAATTTGGTTGTGACACTGTAGATATTCAGTTACTTTCAAATAAATAGTGAATAATTATTGAAACCGACTTTTTGCTAAAGCACTTGAACAGTTGATATATTTGGCCAAAAACCATTAAATTCAATTACCAGTTAAAATTATGTTCATCTTCCAGCAGTGCATTGATAAATCTTTAGCAATTAAAACGTAAGCAGAGTAAGAAGTTATAATTAAAAATCATATTTTTCGTTTGAAGATGTGTTGCTTAGATCAAGCTAATTAACACTATTTTTATGTCTCAAAAGTATGTTTGCTTTTTTACAGTCTTCAACATAAATTTAGTTCTGTTTTCAAAAAAAATTACAAGGTAATTATATTTTTGTGTTCATTGTCATAGGATCATTTGATATGTTTAATGGCCATGTATACTGGTGATTAAATGCGCATATATATATACAATGGAGGTACAAGTACAAAGAAAAAAGCATGAGCACATATTAATTAATTCATTCAAATCAATAACAAAATAATAAGATACTTAAGATGATCAATAACATATATAAGATAATTCTATATTACTTATGTCACGCCTACATATGCCAATGGTAATAATTATTAAGGTAAACTAATACGCTGTTTGTAAAAAGGACATACTAAAAGGAAATTATATTCAATTTCTATACTGTTCAAATTACGTCTATTTATGTTTCTATATCTCCCTTATTCAAAAGCTAAAATTAAAAGCAGAACAAAATAATTTTATAACTTTCATAATAACACAATTATATAAATAGTTTTCTGAATCAAAACTAGATATAAATAAACAATACGTATTAGGAGATTCTTTTGAGCTCTGAAAATCTATTATTGTTTAACACTTTAAGGCTAATTGTTCACTTATACTCAATGATTATCACACATTTTAAATACTTTAAAAACTGAATAATCCTGGGTTTTCATAATTCTGAACCAATATTTTATCATTCTGAATTTACGACTTATAATACTCGGAAAACTTCCGAATTCACCGTAAATTCAAACTTTTAAACGTTTTTTGAAAAATTCACACGATATTTTGTCCAGATTAGGTGCCTTATGAAAACTCCAAATTTCACTTCCGTAATTCAAAGTAGGATATATGCGAAATCTATGCTGGCTGATTTTTGCCATTCGTGTTTTCGCCCCGCGACCCCGCTAAGCGAAAAGTTGAGAATTAACAAGTTAAAATGACGGGATGCGGAGCGAAAAGTCGCTGCTTATTAGCGGGGCGCAGTTCAATAAATGAAACTTAGCCGGAGCGAGATTTAAGAATCAAAACGGCAGGGGCGCGGAACGATAACACACCAATTCCCCGCAATTTTAACTTGTAAAGCTTGGCAGGGTCATTGGGCGAAAACATGCTAATTAGCGGAAGTGCGGGGCGAAGATTAATTTATAAACTTCGTCCTCGCTAATAAGCGTGTTTTCGCTCAGCTCCCCGGCAGAGCGAAGTTTTATTTATTAAACCTCGCCCCGCGCCCCGCTAATAAGTGTGTTTTTCTTCTCCGCACCCCTGCCGTATTAACTTGTAAATTATGTATGTTTTGCTTGGCGATGTCGTGGGGCAAAAACACGAATGGCACAAATTAGTCACAATAGAAAACAAAGCTTTCATACTTTGTTTCGACAATGACGTTTGTGTCTGAACAAAAACTTCCATTGGCAGACAATGTAACACCTAAATATGTAAATTAAGTAACAATTTTAAAGAACCTTAATGTTGTAATTAAGGTTGTTTGCACACTCAAATGAAATTTTATATATGTATGTAATCATGCTTCTAACACAATTTTCAAACATTGAAGAATATGTAAAATATGTACTGCATTTTTTCCCACATTATATATAATCATTAAAATAAATGATTTCATTTCTTATTGAAAGTAGAAATGAGTCCTTAGGAGACGGGTGCACCCACACTCCACTGTTTTGCCAATCTTATGACTCTAGGTCAAACATTGTTTGGGCTACATGTGTCATAAGTTTAAAACTAAAAGGCTTTTACTAAGTAAAGGGCAAGAACTTTACAAATACTGAATAAATGCACAAGCAAACCCCAAGGTGCATAAGTACACATGCTGACCAACATTCTTGTAACCTTTCAGGCCTACAGGTCAAATACTTTTTGAGCTATCCATAAACAAAATGAAAAATTGCAAATTTATACTAAGTCAAGGGCAATAACTGTAACAAAACTGAAAATAAATCGACAAACGTAACCCCAAGTGAACAACTTCACATGCTGATCAACATTCCTGTAAAGTTTCATGACTCAAGGTCAAATACATTTTGAGTTACGTGCGACACAAGTTGAAAATTGTATAAAAAATGTATGTCAAGGGCAATATATCTAAAAATGCTAAATATATCAACATGAAATACCCAACTACAGTTGCTGATCAACATTCCTGTAAAGTTTCATGACCCTAGGTCAAATTCATTTTGAGCTATTTGCGACACAAGATGAGTTGAAAGTCATTAATTTTACTAAGTCAAGGGCAATAACTCTAAGGAAACAGAAAAAAATCCACAAAAGAAACCACAGATGCTAAACTTCACATGCTGAGCAACATTCCTATAAGGTTTCATGACTCCAGGTCAAATACTTTTTGAGTTACGTGTGATACAAGTTGAAAATTGGATTTTTTTCTAAGTCAAGGGCAACACATCTAAAAATACTAAATAAATCGATACGACAATACCCAGGTCCACAACTTCACATGCTGAGCAACATTCCTGTTAGGTTTCATGACACTAGGTCAAATACTTTTTGAGCTTCAAATAAGAACGGACGGAGGGAAAGACGGACGGACAAGGGTAAATCTAAATGCCCCTCCCCCCGTCCCTAAAGTGGGGGCAAAAAATTGACTTACACCTTATAGAAAATAACTTTTCTAATGACCCCCCTTTTATTAGCAGAATGTAAACAAATATTTTTAAAATTGGAAGGGAACAAAACCTTTTAGAACCTTTTTTGAGCTTTATAAGAAAAAAAAAATTTTTAAAAAATTAATCAGATTTTTTGTCTTGTTTATCATAAAAATATCAATTTTTTCATCATTACCTCTTTACATACCATCACTTCAGTTTGATCAATATTTATACTAATACCCGATAGCCACTATATAATTTTAAATTCCAAATTTAAGGTTCCAATATTCCTACTTGAATAATGTTGAATCACCCTTAGGATATGTTGCCTGTTTTTAAATTTGTCTTTTGACGTATTATCTGTGATACGCAGGCTTCATAACCTCTGATCCCCTTTCAAAATTCCATTTTATTTAGTTCCGCCCATTATTTTCTCGTTTAGGGCACACGCTTTTTATTACTAGGGGACCATATGCCGCTTTTCATGGAATGGCACGGAAGTGTCACATTGAAGGTTCCATGATAACCGCCGTATGAACACATCTGCGGATGTTTCTAAATTCAAAATTTTACTATTTCACGTTTAAATGTTGAATTCTGCTTAAGCCGGTGCTAGGGAGCGTGGACGGTAACTTGCACTTTCCAGTACCGTCCGTGAACAGGCTCAATCAAACCGAGCCTGCAACATTTTCAATTTTGCCGTGTTGGGCTTTCTTTAGGGATTTTGTATTTATCTATTTCATTACTTTATTGTCCATTTCCTCTTACACAAGATTTAACACTTTCATTATACTTTCTATAAATATTAACAAACTTTGTGGAAGCTCAATAAACTAATAATTTATAATAAATTCCGTTTCTGTATGCTGTAATGCTAAATATACCTTTTTCGTTTTATCATACGATATCACTTTATCGATAGTTATATATATAAAGTGTTTAATGAAATGTAGATTAGGTAAAACACATTAACCACAATAGATTGTATTAAACTCAAAGCGCTCTGTAATAGTTTGACAAATGATGCCTGTTAAAAAATATATGACTTCATTTATAATGCATGTAATGCCGTATTCCTTCCTATTCTTACATTTATACGTAAAGTTTTAATGATTAAAAAAAAATTGAATGGAATTCGTTTATGTGTCTGAAGAATATTTTACACAAAAAAGCATGGTCACGTCTTGAATGTAATGAAGACCTAAAATATAATTTAAAAAAAAATGCACGACTTCTTGTAATTCTTTCAACAATATGGTAGAAATTAGTTAGTCCATTCATTCTTCTTTGTGACTTTGATTTCAACAGGAACATACTTGACAATACCTTTCAGAAGCAAAATTATAGATGTTAAACAACAAAATATTGAAAAGATTTTACTATCGACGTGATTTGAAAAGTCAATAAAACGGGTGTTCTTGATTAATCGAAATCACATTTTACTTCAGCAAATCAGGGTACAAAATATATATAAGTTTGATCGTAATGGTTATTAAATTTTACTTTAAAAAAAGAAAAAGAACTTAAGTGAAATTCATTTACCTTGGAAAAGTAACAGTTTTCAGTTATCTGTAAAGAATATTTTTTAAAGATTGTTCAAACACAACAAATGGATATGAAATGGAAACAAATCTCTGTAACGGCACGATTGAAGCTACTTTTTAAAAGTCCTATACCAAAGAGGTCTTCCGAGGTAGGCTTATATTCTCTATCTTACAAAACAAAACATACATCTTAACAATTATAATTAAATGGATTTTTAACAACTTAATAATACCAACGTGTAAGTCTAATATAAAAATATTTTACACAAAAAGAGCACTAAAACTTTTAATATCCAGGCCTTTAAGGTTATTCAATTTCAATGATATTGATACTTCTATTATTATCTGGACCATATGACGCTTTTCATGGAATGGCACTTACGTGTCACATTGAAGGTTCCATGATAACCGTCATATGAACACATCTGCGGATGTTTCAAAATTCCATATTGTACCCGTTCGTGTTAAATGTTGAATTCTGTTTAAGCTGGTGCTAGGGGGCGTGGACGGTAACTTGCACTTTCCAGTACCGTCCATGAACAGGCTCAATCAAACCGAGCCTGCAACATTTTCAATTTTGCCGTATTGGGCTTTCTTCAGGGATTCTGTTTTTCTCTATTTGATGAATGACGCTGACACTAAATTTAAACAATTTAACGTAAGCAATAGCAGGTCAACCCGATCTTTGAAAGCAATGGAGGTGGACTTTCAATAGTGTCAGACAGGGTAATTAAAGAAAATTAACTCCAAGAAAAGTCTTTTTATCAAAGTTTTTTACATAGTCGTAGACAACACTTGAAACCATTGAAACTATAAGACGAAACCACCTTGCAATAGATATATAGCTTAAACACCTTCCAAATTTTGAAATATTTGTTTTGAAGCAAAATAGTTTATTTATCTTTGTTTTACCTTTTGCCTCATTTTACCTTATTTTCTTTATCTAAACATAATTTGAATTCTAAGAATAAGATGAAGAAATTAGAGAGCATTTTTGGCTGAATTATGAAGGCAACGTATTTTATTTTTCTATAATACGTGCAGATTTAAGATACCTCAAAAGAAAAAAAGTCGTTGCCCTAGGTAAATACACATTTTCTAAGCTAATGAAAAAATTAATTTTGTTTTTGTGTGGTTTCTGACTTAGATATTCAGTCTAATACTCCAACAACTTGAGACTGCAATACTTCTAAATTCTGTAATTCAGATTTTGGCCATATAATCACTGGTAATTTTGATATAATTGCAGACAAGAATTCGTAACTTATTCTTGAAAGGACCTAAATACAGAATTCCTTCTGAAATTGGTTTTAATGCTTGTCGTGGTCAGATTGCTGAATCTATAGAGGATTTTTCGGTCAAATGGTGTCGCCGTGAAAATGCGGATAGTAATGCTCTAGTTACATGGAAACGTAACATCTTTAAAATTATTGATTCACGTATTACTTTTTATCGTGAAAATGAACATCTTTTGCCACCTAAACCAAGACTTACTTTAAGACATCTGAAGAAAGATATTCTAGCTTTTCATTCAAAATTTGTTTTGGTGCCAGCGGACAAGGCGGCTAATAATATTATAATTGTATGACGAATCCATTACATTAACGTTTTGCATAAGGAACTTAATAGTACTAATGCGTATTCTAAAACCTCTGCCTCCGAAAAAGACATTGTAAACAATCATATTACTAATATTTCAAATCTTAAAGTACAAATTAATGAAAAAGAACTTAAACTTCTTAAACTTCATTGGTTCTTGTTGCTGGGTCATGTGGGGGTTGCGTTCATTGAACGCCGCCTTTCCTTGTTGATCTTGTTTATTATATTTCCTATTATGTATTGGATTCCTAAATTACATAAAAAACCTTACAAAGCTAGATTCATTGCTAATTCTACATCTTCCACTACAAGTAAACTTTCTATTTTATTGACGTCTTGTTTGACTGCCATTAAAGCACATGTAATAAGATATTGTGATAAAGTTCATTGAACGCCGCCTTTCCTTGGTGATCTTGTTTTTCATATTCTATGAAAACACAGGCAAACATTTCTTTTGGTCAATTAAAAATTCTGGTGAAATCTTGGATAAATTCAAAATTAAGAACTTTCAAGCTTCAACTGTCAGTACATACGATTTTTCTACACTTTATACAACTTTGCCACATAAATTAATCAATGATAAACTAATTTCCCTAATTCAGAAAACTTTTGCACGGGAAAAAGTTACCTTTCTAGCATGTAATTCTAACAAAGCTTTTTTAACTAACGGTATTGTAAAACATTATACTATGTGGACCTGTGATGAAGTTTGTAGAGCACTCTCTTTTCTTTTAGACAACATTTATGTCAGGTTTGGTAATACCCTATTTAAACAGATCATAGGAATTCCTATTGGTACTAACTGTGCACCCCTGGTCGCCGATTTGTTTTTGTAATGCTATGAAAGAGACTTTATGTTGAGTCTCTCTGAAGATAAACAACAAGATGTTATAGTCGCATTTAATAATACTTCCAGATACATTGATGATATTTTTAATTTAGATAATCCTTATTTTGATCAAATGGTGTCTGACATTTATCCGCATGAACTACAACTTAATAAAACGAACTCTTCAAATTTTAGTACATCATTTTTGGATCTTCATATTACTATCAACAACAATTCTATTCACACGAAAATCTATGATAAAAGAGATGACTTTGACTTTTGTTTAGTTAATTATCCTCATTTAGATGGAGACGTACCCCATGCAACATCTTACGGGGTTTATGTTTCCCAGTAAATCAGATTCGCTAGAGCTTGTAGCAACGTAAAGGATTTCAACGAGCGGAATATTTTTATTACCAGCAAGCTTCTAAAACAGGGCTACCGCTATCATAAATTACGGAAATATTTTACTAAATTTTACAATCGTATCTTTGATTTAATTTCCAAATTCAATAGTGATTTAAAAACTCTTCTGCGACAAGGGATTAGCCAGCCTGGTTTTTATGGCGATGTGATTTACAAATAGAGAGAAATAAGAATCCCTAAAGAAAGCCCATCACGGCAAAATTGAAAATGTTGCAGGCTCGGTTTGATTAAGCCGGTGCTAGGGGGCGTGGACGGTAACTTGCACTTTCCAGTACCGTCCATGAACAGGCTCAATCAAACCGAGCCTGCAACATTTTCAATTTTGCCGTGTTGGGCTTTCTTTAGGGAGCCTGTATTTATCTATTTTTGATTAAGCCTGTTCATGGAGGGTACTTACAAACTTCGTAAGATTTTGGGTCATGGTAATTTTTCTGCTGTTTTTACTAAAATCATTAAACGTTTTATTAAAATAGGTTATGACCCTACTATTTTAAGACATACTGCATGTTTAGTGTTTAACCCTTTTACAGTTGGACACTACGCTTTCCTCTTTTGATTGCATCTGACGGACCAAGTGGGAGACTCTATGATGGATAGTTCGTAAAGCCCTTTGGGACTGAATTGTCTTAATGTTCGTCTTCTGCCTTGCTTCGTCGGGCCCTTGTAGGTGATTTTCTTGTTGCTCTGTCTTCCTTTAGGACATTGAGTACTTTTGTTATGGTCATTGGGTTTACTTTTATATGTTTCTACATGATCATTTTGGTGTTTCAATTATTTAACCTTTTTGTAACCATGACAACTGTTAGAATTTCACTTGGCGGGGATTCATTTTATGTACACTGTCTCGTTTATAGGAACATGGTGGGGCTAAGGCGAGGTTTGGTGCACCATTAATCGGTTTAAACTCCCCAGCAGTCATTATTATGCTGCTGACCGTTCCAAGGCGGCGCCCTACTGTGTTCCTCAGCTGTATGTCTATGTTGTTTCATACTGTTTTGGTGACACTTTTGCTTGTGTCCCTTGTTGTTTTCTCGTCTACGGTAAGTATCTTTCCCCATTGCCTCTAGTTTTTATTTCTTTGATTACCCGCCCCCCCCCCCCCTTCCCCCGGTCTCCTGTCCCCTTCCCCTTTGTGGGCCTATTTTTATTTTCTTTGAATTTCTATTCAGTTAGAAATTAATTATCATTTAATGATTAACCTGTCCGTGCTCTGTCTTTGCCCTGTCCTGTTTTTGTTTGGGTCCCCTGGGCTCCTTGTCATTGGTTCTTGTTTCTGGGTCATATTGGGGTTGCGTTCATTGAACGCCGCCTTTCCTTGTTGATCTTGTTTATCATATTTTACGGGGAAATGGCGACATATAGGGATCACTTCTCCGTCATCTGTCTGTCTGCCTGTTTTTCGGTCCGTCTGTCCTCTCAAGCGGGATAGTAATAATGTCGCCAGAGGGACAATTGGTAACTTTCTTTTTCTTTGATGTCATTCATTCCGTTATGCTTTTATGTGGCTTTTTACTTTTGTAAGAATAAAAAGAACAATAGAGAGAACAAAAGAGAAGTCACATTATTACTGCCGTCCGGACTACATTTCAGAAACTACTGGTGCAATTTATTCCAAACTTTACAGTTGGGCTTTCCTTAGGGATTCTGTATTTATCTATTTTATGATCACATCCGCGTTTTTTGTGCCGTTAGGCGGCTTTAAAAAGTCTCCCCGTACATTTAATCAATGATGTTATAGTATTGATCCTTGAAGATCGTTCAGCACGACATTATTGTTGTGCTTGTGGTATTTTAAGTTTCAACTTTTCGGCATTTTCTAGTTGGGTGGTTCCAATATTCCTACTTGAATAATGTTGAATCACCCTTAGGATATGTTGCCTGCTTTTTAAATTTGTCTTTTGACGTCTTATCTGTGATATGCAGGCTTCATAACCTCAGATCCCCTTTCAAAATTCCATTTTAGTTAGTTCCGCCCATTGTTTGTTCGTTTAGGGCACACGCTTTTTATTACTTGGGGACCATACGCCGCTTTTCATGGAATGGCACGGAAGTGTCACATTGAAGGTTCCATGATAACCGCCGTATGAACACATCTGCGGATGTTTCTAAATTCAAAATTTTACTATTTCATGTTTAAATGTTGAATTCTGCTTAAGCCGGTGCTAGGGGCGTGGACGGTAACTTGCACTTTCCAGTACCGTCCATGAACAGGCTCAATCAAATATGATAAACAAGATCGACAAGGAAAGGCGGCATTCAATGAACGCAGCCCCCACCCGACCCAGCAACAAGCGCCAGCGGCAAGGAGCCCAGGAGGACCCCAAAGAAAAACAGGACAGGGCACAAGGCAGAGTACGGGCAGGCAAACCACTACATCAGAATACATAATAAGTAACTTATAAGGAACTAAAACAAAACAAATAAATGATTTAATATAAGGCCCATAATGTCAAAAGGCACAGGGGAAGGGGACATGAGACACGGGGAAGGGGGGGGGGATAAAATAAATAAAAACTAGGGACAAAGGGAAGATACTTACCGTAGACGAGAAACAACAAGAGACACGAGCAAAAGTGTCACCAAAACAGTATAAAACAACATAGACATACATCTGAGGAACACAGAGGGGCGCCGCCTTGGAACGGTCAGCAGCATAATAATGACTACTGGGGAGTAAACCGAGCCTGCAACATTTTCAATTTTGCCGTGTTGGGCTTTCTTTAGGGAGCCTGTATTTATCTATTTTTGATTAAGCCTGTTCATGGAGGGTACTTACAAACTTCGTAAGATTTTGGGTCATGGTAATTTTTCTGCTGTTTTTATTAAAATCATTAAACGTTTTATTAAAATAGGTTATGACCCTACTATTTTAAGACATACTGCATGTTTAGTGTTTAACCCTTTTACAGTTGGACACTACGCTTTCCTCTTTTGATTGCATCTGACGGACCAAGTGGGAGACTCTATGATGGATAGTTCGTAAAGCCCTTTGGGACTGAATTGTCTTAATGTTCGTCTTCTGCCTTGCTTCGTCGGGCCCTTGTAGGTGATTTTCTTGTTGCTCTGTCTTCCTTTAGGACATTGAGTACTTTTGTTATGGTCATTGGGTTTACTTTTATATGTTTCTACATGATCATTTTGGTGTTTCAATTATTTAACCTTTTGTAACCATGAAAACTGTTAGAATTTCACTTGGCGGGGATTCATTTTATGTACACTGTCTCGTTTATAGGAACATGGTGGGGCTAAGGGCGAGGTTTGGTGCACCATTAATCGGTTTAAACTCCCCAGCAGTCATTATTATGCTGCTGACCGTTCCAAGGCGGCGCCCTACTGTGTTCCTCAGCTGTATGTCTATGTTGTTTCATACTGTTTTGGTGACACTTTTGCTTGTGTCCCTTGTTGTTTTCTCGTCTACGGTAAGTATCTTCCCCATTGCCTCTAGTTTTTATTTCTTTGATTACCCGCCCCCCCCCCTTCCCCCCGGTCTCCTGTCCCCTTCCCCTTTGTGGGCCTATTTTTATTTTCTTTGAATTTCTATTCAGTTACAAATTAATTATCATTTAATGATTAACCTGTCCGTGCTCTGTCTTTGCCCTGTCCTGTTTTTGTTTGGGGTCCCCCTGGGCTCCTTGTCATTGGTTCTTGTTTCTGGGTCATATTGGGGTTGCGTTCATTGAACGCCGCCTTTCCTTGTTGATCTTGTTTATCATATTTTACGGGGAAATGGCGACATATAGGGATCACTTCTCCGTCATCTGTCTGTCTGCCTGTTTTTCGGTCCGTCTGTCCTCTCAAGCGGGATAGTAATAATGTCGCCAGAGGGACAATTGGAACTTTCTTTTTCTTTGATGTCATTCATTCCGTTATGCTTTTATGTGGCTTTTTACTTTTGTAAGAATAAAAAGAACAATAGAGAGAACAAAAGAGAAGTCACATTATTACTGCCGTCCGGACTACATTTCAGAAACTACTGGTGCAATTTATTCCAAACTTTACAGTTGAGCTTTCCTTAGGGATTCTGTATTTATCTATTTTATGATCACATCCGCGTTTTTTGTGCCGTTAGGCGGCTTTAAAAAGTCTCCCCGTACATTTAATCAATGATGTTATAGTTTTGTTGTGATTAATGCTTCCGAGGGATCACGTTGTTTCCAGAATTTTGATCCTTGAAGATCGTTCAGCACGACATTATTGTTGTGCTTGTGGTATTTTAAGTTTCAACTTTTCGGCATTTTCTAGTTGGGTGGTTCCAATATTCCTACTTGAATAATGTTGAATCACCCTTAGGATATGTTGCCTGCTTTTTAAATTTGTCTTTTGACGTCTTATCTGTGATATGCAGGCTTCATAACCTCAGATCCCCTTTCAAAATTCCATTTTAGTTAGTTCCGCCCATTGTTTGTTCGTTTAGGGCACACGCTTTTTATGACTTGGGGACCATACGCCGCTTTTCATGGAATGGCACGGAAGTGTCACATTGAAGGTTCCATGATAACCGCCGTATGAACACATCTGCGGATGTTTCTAAATTCAAAATTTTACTATTTCATGTTTAAATGTTGAATTCTGCTTAAGCCAGTGCTAGGGGCGTGGACGGTAACTTGCACTTTCCAGTACCGTCCATGAACAGGCTCAATCAAACCGAGCCTGCAACATTTTCAATTTTGCCGTGTTGGGCTTTCTTTAGGGAGCCTGTATTTATTTATTTTTGATTAAGCCTGTTCATGGAGGGTACTTACAAACTTCGTAAGATTTTGGGTCATGGTAAATTTTCTGCTGTTTTTACTAAAATCATTAAACGTTTTATTAAAATAGGTTATGACCCTACTATTTTAAGACATACTGCATGTTTAGTGTTTAACCCTTTTACAGTTGGACACTACGCTTTCCTCTTTTGATTGCATCTGACGGACCAAGTGGGAGACTCTATGATGGATAGTTCGTAAAGCCCTTTGGGACTGAATTGTCTTAATGTTCGTCTTCTGCCTTGCTTCGTCGGGCCCTTGTAGGTGATTTTCTTGTTGCTCTGTCTTCCTTTAGGACATTGAGTACTTTTGTTATGGTCATTGGGTTTACTTTTATATGTTTCTACATGATCATTTTGGTGTTTCAATTATTTAACCTTTTGTAACCATGAAAACTGTTAGAATTTCACTTGGCGGGGATTCATTTTATGTACACTGTCTCGTTTATAGGAACATGGTGGGGCTAAGGGCGAGGTTTGGTGCACCATTAATCGGTTTAAACTCCCCAGCAGTCATTATTATGCTGCTGACCGTTCCAAGGCGGCGCCCTACTGTGTTCCTCAGCTGTATGTCTATGTTGTTTCATACTGTTTTGGTGACACTTTTGCTTGTGTCCCTTGTTGTTTTCTCGTCTACGGTAAGTATCTTCCCCATTGCCTCTAGTTTTTTATTTCTTTGATTACCCGCCCCCCCCCCCTTCCCCCCGGTCTCCTGTCCCCTTCCCCTTTGTGGGCCTATTTTTTTATTTTCTTTGAATTTCTATTCAGTTACAAATTAATTATCATTTAATGATTAACCTGTCCGTGCTCTGTCTTTGCCCTGTCCTGTTTTTGTTTGGGTCCCCCTGGGCTCCTTGTCATTGGTTCTTGTTTCTGGGTCATATTGGGGTTGCGTTCATTGAACGCCGCCTTTCCTTGTTGATCTTGTTTATCATATTTTACGGGGAAATGGCGACATATAGGGATCACTTCTCCGTCATCTGTCTGTCTGCCTGTTTTTCGGTCCGTCTGTCCTCTCAAGCGGGATAGTAATAATGTCGCCAGAGGGACAATTGGTAACTTTCTTTTTCTTTGATGTCATTCATTCCGTTATGCTTTTATGTGGCTTTTTACTTTTGTAAGAATAAAAAGAACAATAGAGAGAACAAAAGAGAAGTCACATTATTACTGCCGTCCGGACTACATTTCAGAAACTACTGGTGCAATTATTCCAAACTTTACAGTTGGGCTTTCCTTAGGGATTCTGTATTTATCTATTTTATGATCACATCCGCGTTTTTTGTGCCGTTAGGCGGCTTTAAAAAGTCTCCCCGTACATTTAATCAATGATGTTATAGTTTTGATCCTTGAAGATCGTTCAGCACGACATTATTGTTGTGCTTGTGGTATTTTAAGTTTCAACTTTTCGGCATTTTCTAGTTGGGTGGTTCCAATATTCCTACTTGAATAATGTTGAATCACCCTTAGGATATGTTGCCTGCTTTTTAAATTTGTCTTTTGACGTCTTATCTGTGATATGCAGGCTTCATAACCTCAGATCCCCTTTCAAAATTCCATTTTAGTTAGTTCCGCCCATTGTTTGTTCGTTTAGGGCACACGCTTTTTATTACTTGGGGACCATACGCCGCTTTTCATGGAATGGCACGGAAGTGTCACATTGAAGGTTCCATGATAACCGCCGTATGAACACATCTGCGGATGTTTCTTAATTCAAAATTTTACTATTTCATGTTTAAATGTTGAATTCTGCTTAAGCCAGTGCTAGGGGCGTGGACGGTAACTTGCACTTTTCAGTACCGTCCATGAACAGGCTCAATCAAACCAAGCCTGCAACATTTCAAAAAATAGATAAATCCAGAATCCCTAAAGAAAGCCCAACACGACAAATTGAAAATGTTGCAGGCTCGGTTTGATTGAGCCTGTTCATAGACGGTACTGGAAAGTGCAAGTTACCGTCCACGCCCCCCTAGCACCGGCTTAAGCAGAATTCAACATTTAAACATGAAGTAGTAAAATTTTGAATTTAGAAACAACCGCAGATGTGTTAATACGGCGGTTATAATGGAACCTTCAATGTGACACTTCCACGCCATTCCATGAAAAGCTGCGTATGGTCCCCAAGTAATAAAAAGCGTGTGCCCTAAACGAGAAAACAATGGGCGGAACTAATTAAAATGGAATTTTGAAAGGGGATCAGAGGTTATGAAGCCTGCATATCACAGATAAAATAGATAAATACAGAATCCCTAAAGAAAGCCCAACACGGCAAAATTGAAAATGTTGCAGGCTCGATTTGATTGAGCCTGTTCATGGACGGTACTGGAAAGTGCAAGTTACCGTCCACGCCCCTAGCACCGGCTTAAGCAGAATTCAACATTTAAACATGAAATAGTAAAAATTTTGAATTTAGAAACATCCGTAGATGTGTTCATACGGCGGTAAACATGGAACCTTCAATGTGACACTTCCGTGCCATTCCATGAAAAGCGGCGTCAAAAGACAATTTAAAAAGCAGGCAACATATCCTAAGGGTTATTCAACATTATTCAAGTGGGAATATTGGAGCCACCCAACTAGAAAATGCCGAAGAGTTGAAACTAAAAATACCACAAGCACAACAATAATGTCGTGTTGAACGATCTTCAAGGATCGAAAATAGATAAATACAGAATCCCTAAAGAAAGCCCAACACGGCAAAATTGAAAATGTTGCAGGCTCGGTTTGATTGAGCCTGTTCATGGACGGTACTGGAAAGTGCAAGTTACCGTCCACGCCCCCCAGCACCGGCTTAAGCAGAATTCAACATTTAAACGTGAAATAGTAAAATTTTGAATTTAGAAACATCCGCAGATGTGTTCATACGGCGGTTATCATGGAACCTTCAATGTGACACTTCCGTGCCATTCCATGAAAAGCGGCGTATGGTCCCCAAGTAATAAAAAACGTGTGCCCTAAACGAGAAAACAATGGGCGGAACTAAATAAAATGGAATTTTGAAAGGGGATCAGAGGTTATGAAGCCTGCGTATCACAGATAAGACGTCAAAAGATAAATTTAAAAAGCAGGCAACATATCCTAAGGGTGATTCAACATTATTCAAATAGGAATATTGGAACCACCCAACTAGAAAATGTCGAAAAGATGAAACTAGAAATACCACAAGCACAACAATAATGTCGTGCTGAACGATCTTTAAGGATCGAAAATATAACATCATTGATTAAATGTACGGGGAGACTTTTTACAGCCGCCACACGGCACAAATAACACGGATGTGATCTGAAAATAGATAAATACAGAATCCCTAAAGAAAGCCCAACACGGCAAAATTGAAAATGTTGCAGGCTCGGTTTGATTGAGCCTGTTCATGGACGGTACTGGAAAGTGCAAGTTACCGTCCACGCCCCCTAGCACCGGCTTAAGCAGAATTCAACATTTAAACATGAAATAGTAAAATTTTGAATTTAGAAACATCTGCAGATGTGTTCATACGGCGGTTATCATGGAACCTTCAATGTGACACTTCCGTGCCATTCCATGAAAAGCGGCGTATGGTCCCCAAGTAATAAAAAACGTGTGCCCTAAACGAGAAAACAATGGGCGGAACTAAATAAAATGGAATTTTGAAAGGGGATCAGAGGTTATGAAGCCTGCGTATCACAGAGAAGACGTCAAAAGACAAATTTAAAAAGCAGGCAACATATCCTAAGGGTGATTCAACATTATTCAAATAGGAATATTGGAACCACCCAACTAGAAAATGCCGAAAACTTGAAACTAAACATACCACAAGCACAACAATAATGTCATGCTGAACGATCTTTAAGGATCGAAAATATAACATCATTGATTAAATGTACGGGGAGACTTTTTACAGCCGCCACACGGCACAAATAACACGGATGTGATCTGAAAATAGATAAATACAGAATCCCTAAAGAAAGCCCAACACGGCAAAATTGAAAATGTTGCAGGCTCGGTTTGATTGAGCCTGTTCATGGACGGTACTGGAAAGTGCAAGTTACCGTCCACGCCCCCCAGCACCGGCTTAAGCAGAATTCAACATTTAAACGTGAAATAGTAAAATTTTGAATTTAGAAACATCCGCAGATGTGTTCATACGGCGGTTATCATGGAACCTTCAATGTGACACTTCCGTGCCATTCCATGAAAAGCGGCGTATGGTCCCCAAGTAATAAAAAACGTGTGCCCTAAACGAGAAAACAATGGGCGGAACTAAATAAAATGGAATTTTGAAAGGGGATCAGAGGTTATGAAGCCTGCGTATCACAGAAGTCATGCTGTGCATATCGTTGGCATTTTTCGTTTCAATGATTTTGATCAGAGTAATGGCCCTTAAATAATTTTTATTTTTTGTTTAAAGTTTGTCCGGACTTCTACTTTACCACTACAGCAATTCAATGAAACTTTACAGGATTGATTTTTAGCTCGAGTACTTTCGCATATTTTACGGTTTTTTGGTTACTGCTTTTTTTTGGCGGAGTAATGAATCTTGAATAAAAAGAATGTTTTTGTGTGTTGCCAGATATACAGACTCTTGTCCGAACTACATTTTAGAAACTACTGACACTATTTCATTCTAACTTTATAGGAATGATCAGTACCAAGTCTAGTTGTGCATATCATCGGCTTTTTTTTGTTCAAGATTTTTCTCAGAGTTATAGCCCTTTCATTTTTTTCAACTTTAAACGTTTGTCTGGACTACTCCTCTTATACTTATGCAATTTCATTAAAATCTTATAGGGTTGATTGGTAGCTCTTCTACTTGCGAATATTACAAAGATCTTTAAGCTCGAATAATTTTTGAGTTAAGGCCCTTTAACAATAAAAATGTTGCTAATAAGGTTTGTCCGGAATACTCCTCTAGTACTACTACTGCAATTTCATTGAAACTTTGAAGGATTGATAAGTAACTCATGTTCTTGCGCATATAACACAGGTTGTCCACTTGAATGATTTTTTGGCAGTTATGGCCCTTCAATAAAGAGGCGGTTTTTTTCTGTTGCCAGCTACTTGTTTGGACTTCTCGTCAGAAACTAGTGCACTTTCATCAAAACTACAGGAATAATCAAATAGATAAATACAGAATCCCTAAAGAATGCCCAACACGACAAAATTGAAAATGTTGCACACTCGGTTTGATTAAGCCTGTTCATGGACGGTACTGGAAAGTGCAAGTTACCGTCCACGCCCCCTAGCACCGGCTTAAGCAGAATTCAACATTTAAACATGAAATAGTAAAATTTTGAATTTAGAAACATCCGCAGATGTGTTCATACGGCGGTTATCATGTAACCTTCAATGTGACACTTCCGTGTCAATCCATGAAAAGCGGCGTATGGTCCCCAAGTAATAAAAAGCGTGTGCCCTAAACAAGAAAACAATAGGCGGAACTAAATAAAATGTAATTTTGAAAGGGGATCAGAGGTTATGAAGCCTGCGTTTCACAGATAAGACGTCAAAAGACAAATTTAAAAAGCAGGGGACATATCCTAAGGGTGATTCAACATTATTCAAGTAGGAACATTGGAACCACCCAACAGGAATAATCAAAACCTTGTCTATGTTCATTTTTCAATTTTATGATTATTGTCAGAGTAATGTCACATTATGATATGAATTCCAAAAGGATGTCTTTGTCTTTATCACTACTGGTTTGGGAGATAAACTCGGTCGAATATCGCTGTTTTTGGGGCATATTTCATTTATTTGTTTTACGTTTTCTGGTGAATCTTGCACCATAATAAACTTAAGCTCTTCCATATTCCGGTATCAACATAAAAGTTATATTTAGAAACAAGACGGGTAATTTTGAGAGGCCCTGGAAAAAATACGTAAAAGCACATTTTTAACACGCGCAAATAGATAATTTCGGCTCTTTGTTTATCTTAAATCATTTTTAATGCGTTAATTAAAACGTAGAACTAGAGGATGCTTTTGTAAAAAAGCGCATGTCTCCCCCACTGCACTGTGACCTTGACCTTTGACCTACTGACCCCAAAAACAATAGGGATCATCTGCTCTATAAGACCAATCATCCTATGAAGTTTGAGGGCTGTAGGCCAAAAGGAACTCTAGTTATCATCCGGAAACGAGAAATTGACCAACGGTCACTGTGACCTTGACCTTTGAACTACTGACCCCAAAAACAATAGGGATCATCTGCTCAATAAGACCAATCATCCTATGAAGTTTGAGGTCTGTAGGTCTAAAGGAACTCTAGTTATCATCATCCGGAAACGAGAAATTGACCAACGGTCAGTGTGACCTTGACCTTTGACCTACTGACCCCAAAAACAATAGGGATCATCAGCTCTATAAGACCAATCATCCTATGAAGTTTGAGGGCTGTAGGTCAAAAGGAACTCTAGTTATCATCCGGAAACGAGAAATTGACCAACGGTCACTGTGACCTTGACCTTTGACCTACTGACCCCAAAAACAATAGGGATCATCTGCTCTATAAGACCAATCATCCTATGAAGTTTGAGGGCTGTAGGTCAAAAGGAACTTTAGTTATCATCCGGAAACGAGAAATTGACCAACGGTCACTGTGACCTTGACCTTTGAACTACTGACCCCAAAAACAATAGGGATCATCAGCTCTATAAGACCAATCATCCTATGAAGTTTGAGGGTTGTAGGTCAAAAGGAACTCTAGTTATCATCCGGAAACGAGAAATTGACCAACGGTCACTGTGACCTTGACCTTTGAACTACTGACCCCAAAAACAATAGGGATCATCTGCTCAATAAGACCAATCATCCTATGAAGTTTGAGGTATGTAGGTCTATAGGAACTCTAGTTATCATCATCCGGAAACGAGAAATTGACCAACGGTCAGTGTGACCTTGACCTTTGACCTACTGTCCCCAAAAACAATAGGGATCATCAGCTCTATAAGACCAATCATCCTATGAAGTTTGAGGGCTGTAGGTCAAAAGGAACTCTTGTTATCGTCCGGAAACGAAGAATGGACGGACGGACTGACGGACGGACGGACTGACGGACGGACGGACAGGGCAAAAACAATATGTCTCCCCCCGAGGTGGGGGAGACATAATAACATGTTTAGACATTTTATTATTCCTTTGCTATTCATATATGTCAAATAAAAAATATTTTTATCAGAAAAATAAGGACTGTTACTTTTATACAATGTCATGTAAAAAACCACCAAAGAACTCGGATACTTTTTTTTGTAAGAAGACATGCATTTTCATTTATTAAAATACGAATTATGAAGTTTTAGAATTAGTGATTCAAATGTATTTTGGCTTGGGTAGCTTCGTAATTTAACAGAGTGAAGAAGAAGTTAATTTAGTGATATTCAACCTACACAATAACACAATAAAGGAGCATTTAACATCAGTTTTTCAATCCATTGCACTAGAATATTACATTTGTGATTTTTTGTGCAATCGGACTTTTTCTAAGTTTGCAAGACAAAATTTAGTCTAAATTCATCTACAAAATGTATCCGTGAACATCGTCTGCTTTACCAGTAGTCGGTCAATGTATAAAAGTAACCCTGTACAAGCCTGAAAATGAGCATCTTCTGCGCATGTGTACAGCAATCGGATTTCCCGTACTATTTAAAGGCATGTTTTTTAAACAAACGGGTAAATGTCTGTGCTATTTTTTTAAATATCTTACCAAACTTGACCAAATTTCCAGATAGTGTCGAATTCCAGCGTTCGTACCAGATGGTGAGCTTGATAACATTAAAAAAGCCGATATGTCAATTAAATTATAAAGAGCCGAATTTATCAACCAGCCGAAGTTATCTCCCCAACCAGTAATGATTACTGTCTGTAATCATCATACAATGTACTTTTACCATGAACTTCAGAGATATAAATTTAAATGGTTGCAGGAATTTTGCGTTCATTCATACAAAGCCAACGAAATGGTCATCTGGGAGAGCACCGAACAAAGCTGACTTTTATTTTACTAGTGACCATACACTGCTTCGTTAAATGAAACATTAAAACGTGTTTACCATATCATTTTAACCATACCATCTTAACTTGTTTATGTTGTTTTGAAATGCTTTTTTTTCTGATTAGAGCTCCAGTTTGCACAAGGCAAGCCCTACATATCATGAATTGAAGTTTCAATTGTACTACTACGGAATGTTTTGTTTCAACTTGACTATATGATATTTGGAAAACATATTTAAATAGAGCTAAAATCAGCTGTTTTTTATAAAGAAAAACAAATAACGTTTTAAGAGGCAGATTGACCTTACCTTTATATCGGTGAAGCCAAATGAGAAATATAAAGTAGAATTCAAGCGATGGAAAACGAAAACAAAGGAAGCATTTAGATGTCCGATCTATGAAAGGGTCATTTCAAATTAATGAATACTAGACTTTATCTTCGTGAGTTCACCATTTTACTTCAAGAATTCAATTTGAAATCGTAAATTCTTGAAGTTGAAATGTCCCCACTGGACTTTTTTACCAAGCTTTTAATTCTTCTTGGATATTGTTGTAGTGATAAAATATCGCAAAACTTCGCAAAAGGTATTGTTGGAAAGCAGCAATCTCACGATGCAATATTGACCTTTTCTACATGAAAAGAAATTTTAATATGTCATTAAAAATAGCATCTATTGTAATTACTTTTTTACATAACTTACGAGAATGGCAAGTTTGTTCAGATAAATAAGGGAAGCATGTAGATGTCACATTTAAAGTTCGTTTTGTTTATAATAAAGTTGATATTGTTGTAGTGATAAAATACCGCTGCAATACTCATAAGGCATTGTTGGAAAGCAGCTATTGTACGATGTGATGTTGACTGTTACTACATGAAAAGAAATTTGAACATGTAATAGATGATAGCATCTATTATCGTTGCTTTTGAATTACATCTACGGGAATATTAAGAAAGTTCTTCATCCTCTAAATTCCTTTCCACAGCGTCAGTATTTTGCGTTGTATCTTGTAACTCTTTCCAAGAAAAACTTTCACCATTTTCTGCCATTGATATTTCGACTTTCACAATTCCATTCCAAACGCTATTTCTTGGTTGCATTTCAGGTGCCATCTTTTCAAAATCCTTTTCCGTAAGCGATTTATTTGTTCCGTCTTTAGCTAACATTGTTCGATAAAAAACTATCGGTTTCTTCATTTCGTCTTTCTCAATCTCTATTTCACGAGTAATAGATTTTTTATCTTTCAGCTCTGAACTTGCGAAAATCCTTGTAAAGTATGCATTGCAACCCTTATTTGTTATTTGAATTGAAGAAGATTTATTTTTTGATTCACATGGAGAAATTAATCCGTATATTTCATCCGCCGAACTGTTATCTTGCAATCCTAGCAATACAGTTCCTTTAAGAGTTCCTAATTCAGGTTCAGATACAAGAATACTTCGTATTTCTCCCACACCCTTTTCAATGATTTCTCTCACAATAGGCGATTTGGAATAACCACCGAGTAGAAGAACGTATTCAATTTCTTCCTCTACGTCCCCAATAATTCCTTTAACTGTAGAAATTAAACTTTTCAAAGACCTTTCAAAATAGTCTTTCATTTGTTCATGTGATATGACAATCTTGTTATCTGTAAAGGAAATAGACTCATCTAAATGATTGTCATTTCGTTTCATTAAATGTATGATTGAGGGTGGCATTTCTATAAGCACACATTCAGTGGTATTATTGAATTTGTGTTTTTCGTTATTAAAGACCCGACGTAAATTCATATAATCACAAAAGTGATCAACTATATATTTATTCCAATTCTCGCCAATGTTATATCTATCTATGATATCTTCAAAGAAAATGTCAGTCATAGAATCTCCGCCAGTTTCAATTTTAGGCTTTTTCAACAGTTCATATTCGTCAATAGATTTCATCCTTTGAAGGCAAACCGATGTTAATCTCCTGCCAAAATTGACAAAAATAAAACTGGTGCCGTTTTGCATCCTTCTGGTATTTCCTTCTCCGTCAACGACTAATTGCTGACTTGCACAATATGCTGCTGCTGCCTCTAAGTTACTGACAAAACGAACAATTTTGAAGCCTTTGATATCTTTTTTAAGGGAATGTTTTACTCGTTCACTTACATTATCAGGTACAGTAAGTAATAAATACTTTTCTAATTTCTCAAAACGCGCATAGCGTTTGACTTGACTCAAGCTTTTCTCAATCAAATGGTTAACAATTGTAGAATATATGTGTTCATCTTCAATCTCACTTCCTCTGCAATCCCTAATGATAAACTTGTCAGCACTTTGAGAGATTTCTAGATTGTTTACATACTTGTAGTTCAAATGCTCATTTTTCAGGGAAAGGGACATATATTTGTCTTCAGCATAAAATCCAAAGCTTTCGACAGACAAATCCTCCTTTAATAGTAAAGCAGTTGGAATTCGGCCTAGTTGACGATTAGTGTCATCTGTAGTAGTGTATATTTCAGAAGATTTATTGTTTTTTTCACTGAATGCAAATCCGGATTTTTCATTTCCTACTTCAATGGCTAACACTAGTAGTTTAGAATTGATACCACCCATTATCCGTTTGTAAATATAGATTTCGATTTTATTCCCAACCTACTGTTAAGTTTAACTTTATTAACTTTAAACAGATATATAGTTCCTCTATCTTTTGTCTTTAGGAGAAAATAATATTATGCCTTTGAAAACATTTGTCAGTACATTAACTATCGCGTAACTTCACGCAAATCTATCTTTCAATGCGACAAAAGAGCAGACGTTATCTAATACTAGGATCAATACGCGTTATGAATATCAACAAAAGACTCTTTGTATAGAAAAAGATATAAAAACAACTCTATATAGTAAGTATAAACTTCAATACATTTACTGGTGTATATATATTCTATATTTTCGTAGAGTTATTTTACATTGTTTAGTCATAGGTGGTTAGTGTGGCCATTTAAACTATGAATAACTTTATTCTGTACCTGTCAAGTCAGAGATGACCAGAGTGGGTAGTTTTATCACCATAATAACTATTTTACAAAAAAGGACCTGTTACATGTATATAAAAATTAATTTATACATATTTACTATAATTCTATGATTTTATCAAATAGAGTAGCACTTATTCAATAGTTATGAAATTTAAGTTCACTCAAGCAGTTAAGAAATTTTAAGTATTGTCACAGGAAAATATTCGTAGAAAAAAATATATCAAAAACACATATAATGTCTCTATCGTTCTTTCCACTTAACAGTTTATTTTGCCGTCTAACACACTATGTAAAATGTCACACGAAGTTATCAACTGCTCCGACCTTGAAAAAATCAATTTTCAATCTGAATTGGATATTCCTTTACGCCGACCATGTAAAGTCATAATTATAAAGTGTCACCTCCGACCTATAAGGTCAATATTTCAACAAGAAATGTCACCTCCGACAAACAAAGGTCAATGTAGAAACAGCAAAATAAAAGGTTACGATTCTGCGTAGATGCTACAATTAATGTTGGCCAACTCTCAGCATAATACAAATTCTGCATGATATTCAGTTGCTGGTACTTCCCATAGCACTACGCATACTCTTGACTTGATATGTTTTTCAACACAATGACCTATAAATGAAGACATTTTTCTTACTAGATATTTCACAAACATTGAGTATGAGTAAAACAGTCAAATGTATGAAAGGAAAATAAACCCATAATTACAATTTAACTTATTTAGTATTACAACTTTACTTTTATTAGATAAGATCCCATGTACAAAGGAATTTAATAAAAATCTACAATTTGCAAATAATTAAATATTTCACTTACCTTGATATCTAGGTAGACAGTCACTGTTAAATAAAGCTTATCATAAAAATGGCTTTATAAAATAAACACCAACTTTAGATAAGATATAGTATCATTACCCTTCATAAAACTGAGCAAAACTGAATATATGAACCTTAGTTAACAGTACTTTTAACACATTGGCCAGCTAACTTATTCATGTAAGTGATGACTCAGGTATGAAGACAACTATTTACACTGGTCAGTATTATAACTGTCTATCCGTTAAGAAGCAGGTTTATAAGAGATTATGTTAAAATAGATAAATTATATTTGATTTTGTGACAGTGCAACTTGGAAGTTCGATTTTGTCTGAACACTGTTTAAAATATTTAAGAAATATAGTTTGTTTTCATTTAAAAATGGGATCAAAGTCAGTTATATTTGTTGCAATTGATCTTGAAACGACATAGATTTTTGTATACTTTCAGTTCAGATCCGGACACAATCGTTACAGCTAGTTTTGGAATAATGTTACCAGATGATCTTGTGGCGACAGAACTTCTCGTTAGACCGGCTAAGTCGCTGTAATCCTTTGGAAATGATGCCGAGGATAACTATTCAAAACTTATGCTTTCGGGTAAACATGACGAATATCAACTATTTCGTGAATTCAAAATGGCACTTTATGATTAGACCCAGATACATGTATAGATGACACTAAAAACAGACCGATGAATGCGATTAACCTGTTTGCAATGTTAATTAAACACTTTAAAAAAACAGTTTTTAAATCAATTAAGCAATACCTTCAATTTGGTCGGACTCCGCTCGGCAGTTCATGCGAGAAGCAGCTATTTTAGCTGAGATTGATGAAAAATGTTTGAAACTTGTCCTTGAACCGGAGAAGCAGCTTTGTTCTGTCGAGAACCATGCTGCTTTTATTATTATTATCATAATTATTATTATTATTATTATTATAACATTATCATCATGTTTCGCGCAATTTTTTTGTTGACGTCAACGTCACTTCATGTATACAAAACATAGTGTTAATTGTGATTTATAAAAATACACCGAAACTCCTTGATAAAGAGCTGTTTATCCCCTCGAATTGTTGGAGGATAAAACTTTTTGAAGTTGATAATTATTATTTAAATGTTTCCAGAATGATTTCAAAATAAGGTTATTCTATTTAAAATTAAAATAACGGAGAATGTTTAAAAGCTATTTAAAAAAGTAGTAATTTTCATGCATTGAAAGGTTTCTTGACGATGAAATGGATATTTTCTCGGCCACACGGAGATATATACATGTACATGTTTGTACATTTATATTTTTTTAACTTACGTAAAAAATGTATTTATGTCTCCTTTGACTTTTTTCTGGTTATTTTTTTTTATTGGGATAACTTCGAACGAACACAGTAATATGGCGACTTTTCAGCTTAACTCGTAGAGGAAAGCCCCAGGTGCTCCTCTGTGCACTGTTTCGGATACAAATGGGTACCTGGGTTCAGACATCAACGTTCTGTAAGCAAGCTTAAACGTTTCTCACATTATATGATACCGCAAAAAAATACGTTCCAAACAGACTTTCATTTCAGAAAATTAAATCAATGTTAAGTTTAATTTAGTCAAAATAAGTCAAGTGTAGTTTCGTCAAAAATGTATGTAATTAAAACGCTTATGGTAGGTATTGTTAGAAATTTGATTTAGAATTCAATGATTTATATATATATATATTATATATATATATATATATATATATATATATATATATATATATATATATATATATATATCGTAAAGTAACACTACACATTAGATTAAAGCGCTGAAGTCACTAAGTACGACGGACAGGAATGCTTAACTGATCTACGGATTGTGGGTAGCACATTTACTCCAATCATTTACTTATTTATACATACCCGTAAGACATTTTGGTCATTTTGAAAAAATCGTATTTGAAAGTTTAAACTGCATAAACCGCACAAAAAGTAAAATTTTCTGGGAATTAAGGAACATGTATAGTATATATATCTTCT
>NW_026866109.1:302500-314632 GCF_026571515.1 Ruditapes philippinarum | reverse complement strand
TTTTCCCATTGTATGTAAATAAAATATGCTTTAAGAGAGATAATGATATCATTTTGTTTTCAGGTTAGATTGTTATTTCACATAAACCCTGAATACGGTGATTCTTTAGGCATATTTGGGAAAGTTATTTCTAGTATCTAGTTTGTCTGACTACAAAGACCTATTTTTACAGTAGACCAAAATCTTTTAACAATACAATGTCACATGGGAAATACTTAAGATACATAAGAGTTACTTTCACAGAAATTGTTGACACTTTTATCATAAAGTGCTTATTTATGAGAGTTTTTCTCGACAGTTTAATGTAGATATTACACTAATAACAATGGTAAATGTGAGGAATTTAATACTTTATTTATTCATTAATGAAAATAGCATTTTTGAGATTGTCTCGACCAGTCAACGAACTTTAGCGGATGATTTCAACTTTAATATGATTACATAGACACGAAACATTTTGTAATATTTAAAAAAAAAAGATGAAGCAAATATAAGAACTAACGAGACAGGCACTGAAAATAAATGATTAAAACATTAAAAAATTACCAAATTAAGCATTGAAAATAAATGGCTAAAACGTTAGAAATAAACTTATAAAATATTGACAATTAACAATCAAAAAGGCTGAAATGACGAATAAAGCAATTGAAATAACGAAAAAAGACGCAAAAGATCAAAATTAATAAGACATTAAAAGAATTAAACTAATTCACTAAAAAGGAGCGGGTAATTCACTGGAAAAGAATGAACACAATATTTATGATATTAAAACGAATAAAGGACAAAAAAAAGAAGAAAAGAGATAACGAGTAAATCTCTGAAAATCACTTATAAAGCACTGCAGTTAAAATATAACAAAACAACACATATTTCTTTAATCTTTACTAGTTTCGACTGTTATAAAGCACTGTTAATATACATTAAAGCACTGAAAGAGAAAAAAAACATACTACAAAAAACATGAAAAAAGAACAAATTAAGTACTGAAAATGAGCGAACAAATCTATAAAAAGAACAATTAATGCAATGTAGAATGAATAAAGCACTGAAAGGAACGAATAAGGCACTGAAAATGAACGAATATGTTACTGAAAAGGAATAAAGGAAACAACCAAACCAATACTGAAGCTTGAACACATTTGGCATTTTAAGATATAAAACAGATATTTATCCAGCGACAGCTTTATCTTGAATATTGTAATATTGTCTATCATCAGATACATTATAATCACGTGGGAAAAGTGTCAGACATATACTAACCAGATCTTATCCTTGTTGAGACATGTCTTCTTTCAGATGTACTTAATTTTGTTTTGATAATAAATGAAAAAAAATCTTCTTAATCAATTTCTCTACAAACCCTGTTCTGCATGATTGTAAGTATGGGATCATTTTAATGTATGGAAGTAGAAATCGATTAGTATATATTTGTTTCTGAGGTTTTAAGTAACAAAAGGTTCTAGTGATGATGCTCATTTGTTTTACAATTTCCAAATTTGCGTTAACTCCAAAACAGTTTCTTTCATTATGTCGATGTGGTGAAATTGCCACCTTAATTTGAAATTTGTGCTATACTTAGCCATTTAACCTCTATGATCTGATCTGTTTCAAACTTGTGTTTTAACATATCTGTATAATAACGAAAATTGTGTTTCAGAGCCTGGCCAGACAACCCTGATTGACTGTTCTGGACGGCAGGTTACCATTCTCTTTACCTTTCATTTCTCCTTTTCATGTCTATTAACATTTGTGAATATTTTAAAGTGCTCAAAAGCTAGCATTAAAAATAACAGAATTATACAGAAACAGATGCGATATAAAATAAATGACCGGATACTTGAAATTGTGATAGCATAAAGTTTTATGTACACAGTAATGAGGCAGCATCCGACAGAGCACCCATAGAGAAATCGAACTAGCGCAAGTACATGTGGGACAGAGAGGGCACTATAAGATGTGCAGCTTAGGCAAAATAATCAATAACATTATATTAATAAATAACCTTAATTGATTAAAGGAGTTGTTACTTAACAAAAAT
The DNA here is from genome assembly GCF_026571515.1 of Ruditapes philippinarum. NCBI lineage: Eukaryota > Metazoa > Mollusca > Bivalvia > Venerida > Veneridae > Ruditapes > Ruditapes philippinarum. The sequence goes on along the minus strand of NW_026866109.1, from coordinate 312,594 downwards.
TAGATTCCAGACTAAGTTGTCAGCTCTTTTAAACTACACTGCAGTTCACTGACGAAATGATGTTATGGTGGATAAATTAGACTGTGTTCCATCTTAACATCGTGATATTGAACTACTTGCCGAATATATCAAAACTAACCTAAATAGAATTAAGATTGTGATATTTTGTTTACTAAAAAGTGTGTTACACAGATGACCTTGATTTTCACGACATATTTTGTAAGCTTGCTGTCGACTTGAACAATTATCGGTCCTTGTGTATGAAGTGGAAGACATTGTTAAAAAGACAGACGCACTACTTAATTAAAGGCGTTGTTCAAGTAGTGGCACTTGACATTACATTGAAATGATTTTTATGCCCCAACAATGTGGGAGCATATAGCGTTGCACTTGTCCGTCCGTCCGTCAGTCCGTCCGTCCGTACGTCCCGAAATCTTGTGAACGCAACTCCTCTTAAACCGGATGGCAGATTTTGCTTAAACTTACAGGGATCAACAACCTTAAGGTGTAGATGGTAGTAAAGGAAGGAATTTTTGCTGCGACCAAATTTAACAGAATTATGGCCCTTTGTTGATTTTTTCACTATATACTATGTAGAAATTTTGTGAACGCAACTCCTCTTAAACCGGATGGCAGATTTTGCTTAAACTTACAGGGATGAACAACCTTAATGTGTAGATGGTAGTAAAGGAAGGAATTTTTGCTGCGACCAAATTTAACAGAATTATGGCCCTTTGTTGATTTTTTCACTATATACTTTGTAGAAATTTTGTGAACGCAACTCCTCTTAAACCGGATGGCAGATTTTGCTTAAACTTACAGGGATGAACAACCTTAATTTGTAGATGGTAGTAGAGGAAGGAATTTTTGCTGTGATCAAATTTAACAGAATTATGGCCCTTTGTTGATTTTTAGTTTTCAACTTGTGGCACATGTAGTCCAAAAATATTTGACCTAGAGTCATAAGATTGACAGAACAGTAGCGTGTGGGGGCATCCGTGTCCTATGGACACATTTCTAGTTTTGTCTATGTTATGTTCGAGAATAGATAAATGTAGTATTATATAATATTCGTGTTAGTTTCAACATTATGAGTATATCTTAGTCTCTTTCTAATGATTCTCAAAATAGCTGGATAAAGTCACAACACTTGAAACATATGACATGTGATGATGGCGTGACGGATAAATTGAAAGAAAAACAAACAATTCTTTCCTCGGACATTCCTTCTTATTATATTTGATACCATATTTTCTACGGAAGCAAATACAGGGGAAAGTGAACAACTCACTGCTTAACAAAAGCAGCAATAAAAAATATTAACAGTCTGTATGAAATGCAATGTAACTTAATACATAGTATATCACTGACATTTTCATTTTGTTTCATGCATATATCTATTTCGACTCGAATGTGATGAATATTTAAAGGGTGAACCATTGTTGAGGTCTCTTCCTGGAAATAGCTTGAACTGATGTCAAATTAAGAAACATGGTCGTAACCCAATTAAGGCTCGATGCACTATCCATGGGTTGAGAGACAGACTTATTAACCAATAGACCATCGTCTTCTTCATACTAAAGCTTTGGTACAAAATACATATACGAATAGTTTTTGGACAAATGGTATAAAATCTGTCCTGATATTGTTTAAACATTCTTACATGACATATTTATTTTTAACTGAAATTAAAAGATCGTAATTTATCCATCATTATATTATATGACAAATGTAGTTTATGATATACTAGAACTTCAATGAAATCTTTTCAAAGCTGCTGCGGACATCGACATATCTGGTCTGCAAGATTCAATATTTTGTCTGTAACATTACGGGTGTGTAACACAAATGATACAAATAACAAGTTTGAGAAAATATGATTAATTCATCCAAATATTAGCAGATATAAGTGTCCCTTCCATTACACCATACGTTTGAAACAAAAGCCGTTATGTTTAATATATATAATGATATGTAACGTAATTCTAGACAAGTTAACTTCAGTCTTATAAAAACATTTGCTCACAACACGTTATTCGCTATCGGCAATAAAGCAATGTCTCGCGTTGGATTAAAAATAATATTTCATTTATTGTGCTTTTGTCCGACAAGTGAGGCAGAGCTAGAGCTAAGCCCAAAAACAGTTTATGAATTGCTAGTTTATGAAACCACGAATCTGAAAACCGAGCTGGCAGAAACTAAATCTCTTGTTGAAGGAATAGAGAAGAAGATTGAACAAATTGGTTCCAATGTTTCATTGATAGCAAACAAAGTGGACAGATTTGTGGGAGAAAGATCGAAGTCTCTTACAAATGGGAACGTCAAAACTATTACAAATGCTTCTGACGCAATGTTTCAAAGTGATTTTGAGATGCAATCAGCAGTAGTCCGCAAAATGCTCATTAATGAAAAAACGCATTTAAGAAATACATTAAAAAAGTTTGAAAACAAAATTAAAAAGTTTCAGTCGGATATTGAAAACCGATTCACATTGATAAATTTAAAGGAAGAAATGAACGTAGATTTTGAAAGTAAACTCAATGATTCGGAGGCAAAAGTGAGTCAGCGTATATCTTCCATCGACGCGGACCTGCAGAGTCAACTCCGTATAATATCGTCAAAGCAAGGTACATTTGTATTTAGATTAAACAAGCATGGTACATAAGATAGACTTCAATGTTTCAAACAGTTAAGAAAATAAAATATTTTTATGTGTTCTGAACTTCATAAAATGCAAAAGATAAAATTTATCAAGAAAACACTTTAGCAATAAAATATTTTATAGTTTTATCTATCCATTTTTTTTGAGAAGAATAAATAAGACTAAGCTTCAATATACAATAATGTAGCGTCCTAACGAAGGGGCGGTGTTGGGGTGGTGAACCCCATATGGATCTCATAATTGAGCATCAGTAAAAATATATATGTGAATTTGCGCTGATCCAACACCATATGTGAAAGAGAAAATCAAAGTGTAAGTTTTCAACGTTTTTAAAGATACGTTTATAAGCTTTTTTTGAAGAAAACAAAAATGTGATTTGACCCTCCTGACTTTCCTTTTATATCTAAGCATTTTTATCGTCGAGATATTCTTTCCGTCGTGGGTTCTGGTGTGTCTGAAACATGCGATGCTTATGAAGGAAATTTGGTTAATGGGACTCAAAATACACCTTCTTAATAACTTAAATAGGAAATATAATTAAAAATATAGTTAAAATCAAACACCGTATATGCAAAGCAATGAACGTTTTGTTATAAAAAAAAGTTTATTCAACACCTTTTTAACAGCAAGTGTATTTTGTACCACTGAGGAAAATCAGATATTGATAATAGTTTTTACAGATATTTTGTTATTCACGACTTTTATTTATTACATTTATTGCAGAAGAACAGCAAGACACGCTGTCTGATCTGATTAACGCTACAAACACACGGATTGCAGCAGAAAAGGGTACGTATCAATAATATGATGTGACTTTACGTTTGTACATCTTTGACCAAATAAGTTTAGATATTCATTGAATCATATTGCAGGGACCTTTCTGTTGAAAATATGTCGGAGTTAAATCGTATACATATACATCACCGTGCATATCCAGTAACGCAGGAATGTGCAATTAACGTAAAAGTAACGGTGAATCTGTGCAACGCTATTGCCAAAACGAATAACACAGACAGTAAACGAACCAAAAAATTTCATTCTAAATCAAACTTAAAGAAATGAATTAACGCATACGGCTGCTACGACATTATACTTTAACCAGCATTACAATTTGTTTCAGAAATATATTTACTTTCTTAGATCATTCGTGAGAAAGGCAACCTGATTAGCGTTTTGAAGGTGACTTTTGTGTTTCGTCAAATAAATATATACATTTAACATATATTTAAAACTTTATTTTTTATATTCTGTATACCTAAGGCATTTGTCAAACTACAAGTGACGTATAACAATAGAAGGAAGTTGGTAAAATAAGATTTGGCTACTTTTAATGAGATAACCGCCGCTGCTTCAGAGTTTCATTCACAAGTTCGGCAATACCTCGTCAAAATGGTCTCAATTATCTTTTATCTGTTAATTACGTGTAATATGACACGAGTAGAAAATATCTCATGTACACCGAATATAAAAAAACATATAGTAATATGTACGTTTTTATATTTAAAGATATCAACGAAACTAAAAATCGCCATCAATACGCTAGTCAGGTCGACAATTTCATGAATAATCTGGAAAAGTAAACATTTTCACGGAAATATTGTTGACAAGGTTTAAAGTATAATGTCTCATCAACCGTATGTGCTGACTCATTTCTTTCAATTTGGTGTACAATAAAAAATATAAGTTCATTTACATTACTTTGCACATTCCTGCGTTACTGGTTATAAACGGTGTACATGCACAGTGCTTTATCTTAAGTGCAGGTATTAGTTACCCATCAATTGGCTAATTTTTTTCTGAGGTTAACTTATTGTGATGACAGAGAAAGGAATAGAGATAGAAATATCGTATTCTTGTTTCAGGGGTTTTGTATTGCGACAAAAGGGAACGTGCTTATAACAGCAATCATCACCTGGACATTTTATCAGTCATAAAATTTAACACTTTAATAAGTACAGACGGCTTGATTGACATTATCACCTTAATAAAATAAAACTTTTATTGGATAAAGAGGGAAAGCCACACTTAATCTGCCAGTTACAAAAGTACTATTTGACATCTGTTATTAAAACACATAATATTTGTAACTTAACATATTTGAAATTTCACACATTGTTTTGAAAATATGACCTGTTTATAAAATGATGATGAGGTTTAAAGTATAATGTCTCAGCAACCGTATATGCTGACTCATTTCTTCCAATTTGGTGTACAATAAAAATATTAGTTCATTTACTTATCGCGGTGCTCGTTTGTCGTGTTGGACTTTCTTTATTGATTCTTATTTTCTCTATTTTAGTAACTAAATTGCACAATTCTGCGTAACTTTATCACAATTCCTGCGATATTTGCACATTCCTGCGTTACTGGTTATAAACGGTGTACATGCACAGTGCTTTAACTTGAGTGCAGGTATTAGTAACCCATCGATTGGCTAATTTTTTTTGAGGTTAACTTATTGTGATGACAGAGAAAGGAATAGCGATAGAAATATCGTATTCTTATTTCAGGGGTTTTGTATTGCGACAAAAGGGAACGTGTTTTTATTTTTGTCTATGGTGCACCCCTCCTACAAATCAAATAGCCTTGTGTTTCGATGCTCTTTCTATTACTTAGAGTGTAATTATAGTAATATAATGTGCATATTCATATCGGTACCCTTTCTGCGAAATCTATTAAAACGGTACCCTGTCTGCACATGCAATTGTTGTTCTCTGCTGCGACATACATCAATCTAGTAAATGTTCTTTCTTCTACTTAAAAGGATGTATGTCGAGTGAAAAAGAAGCTTACCACGGAACAATAACTAGAAAACTAGATGTTTAAACAATGTCTTTCAAAGGAATATTTCCATTTTTCCACAATAAGCAACACAAAACTTTATTTTGTTGTGCAGAAACCGAAATAAAGAATTGAGAGTGCGACAGAAAACCATGTTATTGCTCTACTGATATATCTAATATATAACATGTAATTAGATTAACATTATGTTCTTGATGATGTTGTCTTAGGTTTACTGAATACAATGTACAATACTTAGAACGAATTAAAAAGTCAAGAAAATAGTAGTCTCCCCTTTACTACAAATAACGTAACACAAACATATATTTCGCCTGGTAGCGCTGCACAATAGCTACGAGAGACCGTTTATTACACCAAAAACATACAATTGTATCAATATTTGTGACATTATATGTATACATATTATAATGCAGTGACATTTACAGTATGTTAAAAGATCTCTCAATAATAAACATCCGCGTCATCGGAAAACACGACGTCCAGGAAAACAAACAGAGAATGTTACTCTGATAAAACCTGTGTCCAATTTAACAAGTTCAGTGCCTTCCTCAGCGGCGTGTGTGGACTTCACACGAAATATTAAATAATATAACATGAATGGTCTAATAAACGTTCAACTAAAACATATCCTTATAACAACATTTCACCAAAGTTTGCATTTAATAACCACTATTTATTTATTTATTTTTAAATCTATGAACTTGAAATTTTAAAGCACGTGTTTATTAGCAGTGGTGCACGCTAGAAACTGATACCTGTAAACTCTACCTATCCCAATGTTATCATACCATTCATTTCGATTGGTCAGTTTGTAACAAAACAATCAAACATTGGTCATGTGACTTATTCAATCGTAACGTGCAGACATAACTTTACCGCTATACTACGTAACGCGGTAAAGTAAAAAGTCTCCCCTTTACTACAAATAACGTAACACAAACATATATTTCGCCTGGTAGCGCTGCACAATAGCTAGAAACCATTCAAAGTTAGAAATAGGAACAAAAACAAAAATATTCGCAAATCACATCAAATATAAACAACATATTAGATTTTTAAACTTTGAGAAATAGCTAGCCGTTTTTCTAATGAATCTGCTACATAAATATCTTTTGAAAAATCGGACTTCCACCTACCATGTCTTTTTAAACACCGATCATTAACATTATTGTTTGCTGCTACTGAAGCGCCCCCTGCTCTTAAAGAATGAAGACCAATATTTAAGTTTGGAGCGATGGTCTTAAAAAGTGATGTAACACATTCCCTTGCTCTAGTGTAGCTTAACTGTTTGTTTTTATGAATCAGATTTAAACCGGACTTAGATTTAAATGCAGGCTTAAACAAAAACATATCAGAAGAAACATCTATGTCACCTAAACTTATATACCTCTGTAACATTCTAACCGGACATGCTGAAGTAATACCTTTACTAATTAAAACTTCATTACCAAATCTATATTGATCTGTTTTGCTCTTTCTTAAAATAATTTTTATATAGCTATCTTTAAAAATAATGTCTGAGCATTTTAGATTACTGAGCTCATCAAAACGCAAAAAACCTGAAAAAGCCAATGTAATCATACATAAATTTCGAATTATACACAAATCAACTGACATTTTGTATTTATCACAAAGTTCTACAATGAGTTCTGTTGACACTGGATCTTTCTTTTGTGTAGGTGTCTTTGCTGTACGCTTGGATGATTCTAATAAATTTTTCACGAATGAGTTTTTTGTTGGATCTTCTAAACCGTTTAACTCATGTGCCCATTTTATTCCGTAAAAAATTGTAGACACGGTATGATACGAACTTCCAGTATCTAAAAGTTCAGTTAAATATTGTGCAACCAAAATAGGACGCGCGGGTAAAGATAAATAACCCTTTCTAGAACAATATACCCTCCATCTGTTAAATGCGTTGCTGTATTTCTTATTAGTGTTTTTACTCTTTGAGTCAAGTAAACGATGGCACATACTGTCAACCATACTTTGGTCGTAACAACCGGCCTCTTGTAGCTGTTCTGTTATGTTGCGTTTCAATCCTATGCCTGAAAAATGATTATAAAATATGTTATGTTTATGTTGTAATATTTTTACACTATAAAATAAGTATATCATGCTGACATTCCTTTTCACCTCCAATCTGAAAACTATAAAACTGTTTAATGCCGTATCTTAAGAGCAAGCATCTGAACAGACAAAGGATTTTTCCCAAAAATACCATTATTACCAAAACCAACTGAAATAATATCTTTCTTTGGTAGCATTTTAAATTCTGCTATACAATTTTTGAAACTACCATCGTCATTACACAATTTTGGCCAAAACGAGGCTGACTTCCACAATGGGACTATTAAAGTACCAGATGCCTGCTCATTTAACATTTTGTCTAAAACTCTGCCGACCAATCTAGGTGGCGGCACTAACCAATTTTTATCTTCTTTCCAAATTTGCACAAAAGCATCGACTGCCTCACAACCCGGACACCACCACCTACAATTAAAACGCTGACAATGAGCATTATGATTTGACGAAAATCTATCCACAGTATGTGGACCCCAAACTTTATCTAACATGGAAAAAACCCATGTTTGAATGCTCCAGTCATCATTGTCATACATACGACTAAACTCGTCTGCTACAAAATTATTTTCTCGGGGTATCCATTCTGAAAAAAGACATATGTTATTTTTGTCACAAAAAGACCGAACGTTTTCTGAAACTTCATGCAAATTTTGTTTCCTGCTACCTTTCTGTAAAATTGAAACTACATTCTTATTATCACAATAAACTTTGACATTCTTTTCTTTTAAAAGTTTTGCGTTACTTTTCATAACCCTTTCTACTGACTGAATTTCTCTCCATGTGGAGCTTTGTGCAACTTCTATGTCACTCCAATTACCCAGCACCTCACTGCCTTCAATTAAGGCGCCCGCACAAAGGGCTACATAGCCTCCGTACCCAGTAGACGAGGCATCAGAAAAACACTCAAAATCACATGTTAATTCTGTATTTATTTCTTTCCCCTTTTCATTCAAAATTCTTACATTTTTCCTCCAAAAGCGCAATTCACTTTGAGCGTTTTTGTCAACAAAAACACATGAACCCCAATTTAATCTAGATTCTAAACAGCGATAAAGACACCTTGTTTTGAAAAATACTATCTTTCCTAGTGCATTTTGAAAAGACACGATTTGACCAATTACGGAAGCTAGAAAACGAGCTAAAACTACATTTGACTTATCTTTATTTGTTTGAAAAAACAAAGAATCGATCGTGCTTTCTACCCTACAGATTCTTTCATCGGTGGCATGCAGTGTGCCTGTTAACATTTCCCAGCAATAACCGAGCCAAACTGAAGTTTGTGCTGGAATCCAATTGCACTTTTCTTCTGCTACCAAAAAACCAAGTTTAAGTAACAACTCATGTACGTAAATACTAAAAGATTTTGCAACGCTTAAATCATTATGTCCGCCCATACCGTCATCTAAAAACATGACTAACTTTTGGCCCATTGAACGCACGTGTCGTACTGGTATTCTCATTAATTTAGTAAAAATGAAACCTGCTGTAGATATTCCAAATGGGAGCACATTATACATATAAAAATGTCTTTCTCCTTCATTTTCCCAAGAAAAACCCAAATATTCTCTATGATCCTGAAATATTTCTATGATGTGATACGCAGACTTCAAATCAAAAGTAAAAACAAAATCTCCTTTTTTGAAAATATTTGAAGCCACTGAAACATCTTCATATTTAAATTTGAATTTAACCAGGTGTGGATTTATATGCCGACAGTCTAAAACTAACCTGGGTTTTCCCGATTTTCCGAATGCTACTGTCAAAGGATTTACTACGGCAGGAATATAATTAATTTTAGAAATACAACCTTTATGCAATAACTTTTTAATCTCCCCTTTAACAAATTCCGGATTTTCCCTAGCAGACTTATTATTCTTCAATACGCAAGTATTAGGTAATGTTTTGAAAGGCAACTTATACCCCTGAGTAATGACTGTTCTCATATAAACATCAATTCCGACATTTTCCCACTCATTTATACATTTTTTCAATCGCCCAACTGGCGACACGCTTTCGTCTATATCGGAAAAACCAATGCTATTTTTAGAAATCAATCTCTCTTCTAAAAATAAACTATCTGTGTCATTTGTATCATTTTTGCATATGCTCTTATTACAATCAAAAACAGAAAGACTACTTATCTTTTCATTCGTTTTGTCAGCACTTGTACTTCTACACTCGTATTTCCAATGCCCTGGCTTGCCACATGCGAAACATAGACCTGGCCGGGTTGACCTGCTGGTTGTGACTGTTGAGATGTTGTTCCAAGCTGCGACTGACTTCTGTGGCTGCGTCTCCACTGACGCTGTACGACCGTACGGTGAAAATCTCTTGAAACCGGAAAATGGACGTTTACTCTTCCATTTTCTGTTGGCCCTGGCTTCAGCACGAGCTAACTTTTTCTCGTCTTCGGAGTCCGAAGCAAGTGGGTTGCTTTGGTATTCTTTGACTACTGACCAACCCAACTCCGAGGAGTCTGCTATGCGAATGAGTTTCTGACGATTAGAAAGTAAACTCAAACCTTCGGAAATGCATTCTGACGCTC